>NC_063333.1:146127362-146173957 GCF_021869965.1 Rhincodon typus | reverse complement strand
GAGATGGTCCAGGTGAACTTAAGGTTGGGGTGGAAGGTGTTGGTGAAGTGGATAAACTGTTCGAGGTCCTCGTGGGAGCACAAGGTGGCGCCGACACAGTCATCAATGTAACGGAGGAATGGAGTGTAGGTACGGAAGACAGATTGTTCCAAGTAACCTACAAAGAGCCAGGCATAGCTTGGGCCCATGCGGGTACTCGTGGCCACCCCCTTTGTCTGTAGGAAGTGGGAGGAATTGAAAGAGAAGTTGTTGAGGGTGAGGACGAGTTCGGCTAAGCGGATGAGGGTGTCAGTGGAGGGGGACTGGTCAGGCCTGCGTGTCAGGAAGCGGAGGGCCTTTAGGCCATCTGTATGGGGAATGCAGGTGTATAGGGACTGGACGTCCATGGTAAAGATGAGGTGTTGGGGACTGGGGAATTGGAAGTTCTGGAGGAGGTGGAGGGCGTGGTTGGTGTCATGGATGTAGGTAGGGAGTTCCTGGACAAAGGGGGAGAAAATGGAGTCGAGATAGGTGGAGATAAGTTCGGTGGGGCAGGAGCAGGCGGAGACAATGGGTCGACCACGGCAGTCAGGTTCGTGGATTTTGGGAAGGAGATAGAAGCGGGCGGTGCGGGGTTGGGGAACGATGAGGTTGGAGGCTGTGGATGGGAGGTCACCTGAAGTGATGAGGTTGTGTATGGTTTGGGAGATGATGGTTTGGTGCTCGGGGCTGGGGTCATGATCAAGGGGGCGGTAGGAGGAGGTGTGGAAGAGTTGGCGCCTGGCCTCGGCGATGTGGAGGTCAGTGCACCATACTACAACTGCGCCTCCCTTTTCCGTGGGTTTTATGGTGAGTTTGGGATTGGAGCGGAGGGCTGTACGTTCTGCGGGGGAGAGGTCAGAGTGGGTGAGAGGGGTGGAGAGGTTGAGGTGATTGATGTCACGATCCATCTTCTATCCACCTCCCCCTCTCTCCCTATTTATTTCAGAACTCCCTTCCCCTCCCCCATTTCTGAAGAAGGGTCTAGGCCCGAAACATCAGCTTCCCTGTTCCTCTGATGCTGCTTGGCCTGCTGTGTTCATCCAGCTCTACACCTTGTTATCATTCGTGTTAATTATAATCTGGATTTGCCTTTGATATTTGTTCATTCTTACATGATGCATGCTTTTGGAAGAAGTTCAGGTATGAAAATAGGTGCAGTGAAGTTCATCTCCAAATCTAGGAAACAGCTGTATTTGAAAACTTATGTCTGAAGGAGGAAGCCAGTTCAGCTCAAGGGTAGACCTGGGATGTGCCACCAAGAAACCGGAACCAGCCACATGCCAAAATGGGCCAAAAATATTCATGGAACCAATGCTATTACCTGATGGAAATATGTATCATCTAATTATTTGTATTTGAAATATTTCAATAAGATTCAACTGAACAGACTCACAGGCAACTAAATGTTGTAACTTTTTCATCATTGGCATTTGGAAGTAATATATAGTCTAACTACATATTGAATTGGATCGCTGCAAATTTGGCTAAATGGTAACAAAGGGCTGAATTTCCTCATATTTTGGAAAATGCGAACTTCTAAGAGTTTCATGGAGGGCTTCCTTCAGTGAGCTCTGAAGACATTTCTCCTGCGATTCTCAGCTGTTAATCCCCTGAATTTCACATTCCGACCTCTGGATGCAGGTTTATGGTCCAGAGAGATGGAAGTGTTAATCCATGCTGGAACATTCCGGTGTTCAGCCTGCAGGTACCACATTTAAACTCCAGCTGTGCCCTGTTTCAAACACTGCAGGCGAGGAGCCACCCTTCACACTGGGCTCCTATAGAATTCCAAAGGACGTGGCTGAGAAAGGGATGATAACACCTCACTTTGCTAACCGGACCTTCAGGGTCCTGATGGAGGAGATAAGAGTTGAGGTTCCTACCTTTAGAGGACACCATGGCTGCAGATGCTGCCAACATGCTCTAAAGTAGTCAACTTGGATTCAACCTCTGTCCAAAGGTACATGTAGTAATGCCAGGAGATGGTTAACAACCTTTTGCATTCCATAAGGGTTAGTGTAACTATCTTCTCTTTGCTACCTCATGCTCAACCACCTCCACCAAGCCCCATCCTCCACAATTCTCACTGCTGCATGCAACTTCTTCCCTGTTCACTGAGCTTCCTACTCACTCACTACCTCTCCCACTCCTCTGTCACCAATCCCAGCTTTTCAGCCACTTTCATCTTACTCAAACACACTCTCCTCTCCTTTCATTTCCTCATTACAGGAGGAAATCTCACAAGAGTCTGGTGGCAGAATAGCCATCATTTGTCTCCTCACCTTGTACAAGTAGAAGATCCTGGAAATGTAGGAAAGGAATGTGCAGATGGTAAGACCTCCATGTTCCAACAATTTATAATAGCCTTATAATGTTCTGCTGTGTTGATCTCCCATATACCTCCATGGTGAGCATATTCTCAAGATGCTCAAGCTTTCACTCCTATTACCTACCACATTCCCTTTCCAAATGGAGGCAAAATACTGTAGACAATGGAAACCTGAACAAAATTCAATTCTGAAGAAGAGTCATACTGGACTTTTTAATGTATTCATTCATGAGAGCTGGGCATCACTGCCTTGGCCAACATTTCTTGCCCATCCAGCATTGCTCTTGAGAAGGTGGTGGTGAGCTGCCTTCTTGAACCACCGCTGTCCATGTGCTGCAGGTAGACCCACAATGCCCTTAGGAAGGGAATTCCAGGATTTTTGACCCAGTGAAGGTGAAAGAAACTGCGATATATTTCCAAGTTAGGATGGTACGTGGTTTGGAGGGGAAATTGCAGGGGGTGGTGTTCCCATATATCCACTGAGCTTGAACTTTTAGATGGAAGAGGTTGCGTGGTGCTGGCTAAGGAGATTTGGTGAATTTCTGCACTGCATCTTTTAGATAATATACACTGCTGCTACTGAGCGTCGGTGGTAGAGGGAGAGGATGTTTGTGGATGTGGTGCCAAACAAGTGAGGCTGCTTTATCCTGGATGGTGTTGAGCTTCTTGAGTGTTGTTGGAGCTGCACCCATCCAGGTGAGTGAAATGTCAACTCTGTTTCTCTCTCCACGGATGCTGCCAGACCTGCTGGCTTTCTCCAGCATTTTGTATCTGTCTCATTCCCTGTTTTGCTTCTTCCATGTTCCTCTAAGTATCTGTCCACAAGAGACCATTCCCACCATCCATCAGCTCCTCATCCACCTCTGAGGAAGAATCATTAGATCTCTCTGAGGATGCACCAGCAAGGCTATCTCCAAAAGCTCAGATACTGAGACCTCAGAGAGTATTCCAGTGAGGTGAGAAAGCAGATGCTGGGGAACACATCATTGTCATGTTTTCACAGCTGGATGAGAAAGAAAGCCCAGGCTGTTAGCACTCAGTGTCCTGCCAGAGACCAGGCACCTGCTCACCCCCAGGCAGATCAGAACATCATAATGTTTGCCATGAATGGCTTCGTGAAAATGGACAAGGAAACACAGGAGCAGCACACAGAAACATTTGGGAAATGAGGTCTAAGGTTGGAGGAATCTGTCAATGTTGCAAGAACTGTACCATGATTATTTCAGGCCGTCTCCATGGGCAGGTTGGCAGCCACCAAAGAGAGCCAGATCCAGCAGAATGCTTGTTGACTGTTGGGAATGCAGGGGCAGACCTGCACTCCATCACTGTGCCCACTGATGATCAGCACCAACGGCAAGAAGACACAAGGCTATGAGGGTCCTCAACCTCACATTAGGTACACCTCCGTCTTAAAGAGGCAGCAGAGTGATGTCAGCAAGCACCCAGATGGAAGAGGAACCATACAGAGGAGCCTTAGAAGTCTCCTCCCAGGGCAACAATGAGGTACTAGACCCCTCCATCCACTCTGCCTGCAAACTCAGCCCTGTGCAAGTTGAAGCTGAGTGACAACATCTGGCCAGGAACTGGAAATATGTCTGGGCTCTCTGGTCACAAAGTCTCCCGAAGCCAGCTACCCACAACTTCAAGGTCATCAGGTTCCATGACAGATGATGACCTTGTGATGTTATCACTGGAGTATTTAATCCAAAGACTCGGGCGGTGTTCTGGGGATGTGGATTGAAATCCCATCATGGCAAATGGTGGAATTTGAATTCAATAACAAAGATCTGGAATAAAGAGTCTAAGATGACAATGAAACTGGTGTCAATCGTTAGAGAACTAAACCTATCCAGTTCACAAATGCTCTTTAAAGAAGAAAACTGTTGTCTTTACCTTGTCTGGCCTTCATGTGACTCCAGACCCACTGCAATCAGGACAAAATCAGAAGTCAGAAGTGACACGACATCAGATTCAACAGGGTTATTTCAAAGCACAAGCTTTCAAAGTGCTGCTCATTCATCAAGTGAAGTGGAGGGAAGCGCACAGGCACAGGATATAAAGGTAGAGAGATAATGGCAAGTTAATTCCAGGTAATTAAGAGTGTCAATAGATAAGTACAAGTGGTGTGAGTGGAGCGTCGACAGGCTGACTAACAAGTGAAGGGATGACCTATGAACCGATTAATTAAGGCAGAGAGATAATTTACAGAAAATCAAAATAAGATAGTGCTAGAGACAAACTCAATGGCTGCAATAACATGATAGATCTCAGAGCTGCAGCCATTGGGTTTGTTCTGGCACCATCTTAATTTTTGATTTTCTATAAATTGCCTGGAATTATCTTGCCATTAAATCTTCACTTATATATTTGTGCCTGCGCACTTCCCTCCACTTCACCTGATGAAGGAGCAGAGCTCCAAAAGCTTGTGATTTCAAATAAACATGTTGGATATAGCCTAGTATCGTGTGACTTCTGACTTGGTCCATGTCCATTTCCAACGCCGGCACTTCCACATCATCACTGCAATCTGATTGACTATTAACTACCCTCTATGCAATTGAGGGTGGGCAATAAATACTGACCAAGCCTACACGTCATGAACAAAAAGGCTCTGTCCACCCCAGCTGCAGATCCTGGGGCTGCACCTAGACATAGTGAGAAGATGAGGAAAGGGAAAACCCTCTGAGGGCATATTGAAAACAAAATCTCACATTTTCAAATATCTTTGCACTCTAAATCATCATTCATATGATCAACGGTTATTTTAGTCATAGGATGTAAAATCAAATGACAGAAGCTCCATTTGATTTGTGTCATACAACGTCAGGACCCTGCCTGAAGAGTGCTACTCTTTCCCGATACCCAATGGAATATTACATATTGTAATTTTTACCTGTTGAAGCATCAGAAGTCTTCCACTCTCACATCAATTTTTCACAAAACACCAAATTTGTGCGACATGGTGCTCAGTGGTTAGCACTGCTGACTGATGCAAAAGACCCAGGTTCAGTTCCATCCTCAGGTTTGCACATTCCCCTCTGTGTCTGTGCGGGTTTCCTCCGGGTGCACCAATTTCCTCCCACAGTCCAAACATGTACAGGCTTGGTGGATTGGCCTTGGGAAATTCAGCGTCACACATCGGAGGTGGGACAGGGTGGGATGGTCTTCAGAGAATCGGTGCAAACTTGATGGGCCGAATGGCCTGCTTCCACACTGTAGAGATTCTATGAAATTTCCTTGCTGTAGCATGGTTACTAAACAAGTTAACTCAAAACTATCCCCAGTACCTCATTATTTTTGTGAAAGAAATCATTTCTGTTCATTCTTTCTCATGCATGGTCTGCTTTTTCTGCGCAGATCTTCAGCTCCTACACATCTTCCCAGCAACGTAATCATTTATCACCTGCTGGATGCTCTGTGTTGGCTTATAAAATTGAGTAAATCATTGGTTTCTGATATAGAAAAGAGATGCCGACTCTTAATATGAGTACAGCATTTCTTTGCAAAGAGGAGTCAACTCACATGTCAACTCACATCAGGGGAGACAAAAAATTGAATTTCGGCATTGAAAAAATTGTGTCACCTTATTTACTGGGTTGGATTATGCTGCGCTATCTTGAGTAAAATGTCGGTGTCTGTCCTAAAGCTGTTGGATTGGTATAAGAACCCAGTCAGTTCACTGATGTCCTCGAGGGATGTAAATTTGCCTTATACGTGACTCCAGACCCACAAGATTGTGGTTGATTCCTAAATAGGCACTCATCACCTTCTCAAGGGCAATCAGGGATGGACAATAAATGGCGTTCATGCCAGTGATTCTTCAGAGCCTGAAAATTAAGCAATCAGAGTTAGTTATTGAACTAGCTCTGCAAACACAACTGTAATTTACTAGTAAATTGACAAGTTTTACTCAACAGGATCATGGTGACCTCGATTCTCAAATCGGCATTTTTGAATATATACATGAATCCATTTATTTCGCAATGTGGAAAATACATATCCTCAATGAAAGCATTAGGGAAGATATTTATTAATATTTGACTGCACAGAGAAATTTGGCAAGAAATTCAATTTCCACCCAGAACTGTTGCCATATTAATGGAACAATCACAACATGTCAATCTCCAGTTAAAGCCAAATGGAACAGTGTGACAATCAAAGAGATGTAATATTAGAATGTTTTGCCTGAAATGTGAAGGCTGAAATCTGACAAAGGGAGACATCTCTAAACTGCAAACAAGGTACCTGGAATAATACATGAGTGAAGGATAAATGGGAAGGCTAGAAATAAGAACACATTCGAAACTCCTCAAAATGTTGCTCTATTTCTGCTCAGGTTTCCTTCCTGCATAACTTACTATCAAATCCTTACTTGACTGTCCTTGACGATGGACCTTGCCAACACCTGATCTTGGTTATCACAGCAAAAGGTCAAAAGAATTTCTGTGTGCCTGTTCTTTCATATTGCCCATTTGCTAAACATATTTCCTAAAGATTTCGAAGGTTATATAAAGAATCAGATGAATATATTCAACATATATTAAAAGTATGAATTTCACTGTAGCCTTCAAGCACAATAGACAGTGATATATCAAAACATTTCTTTAGAAATGTGTCACCCGCTTCCTTGACTACGATCTAAAGTCAATAATTTTCTTCATTATTCTTTATTTTTTGATAGCGCATCTTGTTTAAAAGAAATATTTGAAACTGCTACACCCTCTCTCCTGAAACTGTGACTTTCCTACACAAACAATTAAACCTCTCTTTCTCCAAACTTACAAATCATCTCAAGAAGTTTCAAATTCACACTTTTCACACACTTCTCAGCTGAAAATCGCAGTTGATAGATAGACGAAAACTGAACAGTCACCAGTATATTTAAAATTAGTAGGTAGAAATTTCGGTGGGGGCGGGTATTCAGATTGATTGTGATGGAACTAAATGTTCTGCATTACTTATGCATAGCAGATCAAGATATAGTTCTTAAGCCTAAAAGGATCAAAGGGTATGGGTTACTGAGTTAGATGATCGGGCAGGTAAGGCAAAGTCACTACAGTCCCAGAGGAACGTTCTCTCCTTAGAGAGAGAAATGACTGGAGGTGAGTTTAATCTGAGGGTCACCACATTTCGGGTGAGAGGTGAGGTTGAGAAGGCAGGACCTCAACGGTAACCTTAACCAGTATAGGGATTGTCCCGGTGTTGTTAGTGTCACTCTGCATCACAAACCAGTCAACTGAACTATTCCGCTCCCACAGATGGTTAGCTATGATCGTATTGAATGGAGGAGCAGGTTCAAAGGGCTGAATGGCCTACTCCTGCTCTTGGTTTCTTCGTTCTATGATCTCATATTACCACTTTGACCTGCAACCTGAAGTGAATTTCTGACTTGTGATTTTTCCAAAGTTCTGCAAATCAGTGTGAATGCAATCAAGGGGAAGTTAGTTTCTTTTCTATGAGGGTGGGAAGTGTTGTTACAAGGTTAGCAGCAATATGATTCTTGTCAGTGTGGTCCTGCTGATGCTTACGATGCCCATGGATCTTAATATATTTTTATTGTGTAACTGAGGGTATGGGTAACAGTGTGATATATCTATCAATAGATACAGAGTCACTTTACCCTATTTCGTCAGGTGGGAAATCCACAGCTTATGTGTATAGGGACAAGTTTACGCCCATTCAATATTACTCATGGAATTTAATGAAGAACAAATCAAAAAGACATAAAATCAACATTGTCCCCAATTCACCAATATTCTCTATTGATCAGATTATCTTAAAATTGCTCCTATTGGGCAGGTGTCAAATCATCTTACCCACTCAACGGGTGGAAATGAATAGCTTCACAGCAAAGCAATTTTGATAGTGAGTGTGGGAGTTAGGCATTTAGTCAGGCCAAAGGGTGCTGAATGGGAACCAATCTCTGAACTGGTTACATCAGTGAAGGGCAGTCTGACTGTCCTGCCACTAACTGAGGTGTTGAATTTGTCAATCAAATCCCATTGGTATTGACTCAGTGGTAGACAGAAGAACTGCCCACACACCTAACAAACACTTCATACTGAGATCTTTCCCAAAGGAGGTGATGAAGGGCCCTCACCTACTCTCTGGGCAGCTGGCAAGGCTGTCAAACCCCCTTCACCTTCTATTTAATAGCGCCTGATGAATTACGTTAAAATTACCCACAGTGCAGGGAAACAGAAAGGTTAGATATGCAACTGAGAAATTTAAGATGTTATGTGCACACGGCAGGATATTCAGCTTACTGAAATGGAAAGTTAACACTTCATATGAGCTGGCTCTTTCAGGCAGCCAAGTAATTAGCGGATATTTGTTGCGAGTTGATCAGAGATGTATTTTCCACAAAGAAAAATCACTCAAGAATACCAAAGAGTCTAAATTCTGAATGTATATTTTCAAGTTTAGTTGCTTAGAGAAGTGCTGGATGATTATATTTCTATTTCCGACATGGGCTTACACATTAACATATAAGCACTAGAAATTAGGTTAGACTTACTGTGGTGCAGAAAGAAAAGGGGAATGAATTTTGTTAATTTCCTTCCAAACCACATTATGTCCCAAAAGTACTTTAGGGGATTCACAAAGTAGACATAGAGAGGATGTTTCCACAACCTAGATCGAGAAGTCAAAAGATTTTGAATAAGGGACGGCAGATTTAACACAGAGATGTGGAAAACTTACTTCACTCAAAGGGTCGTGAATCTGTGGAATTCACGACTCCAGACTGTGTTGATGCTGGGACAATGAGTAAATCTGAGGAGGAGATGGACAGATTTTTAATTATTGAACAGTTTTGAGAGTGAGCAGGAAAATGGAGGTGAGGCTGGGATGAGATCAGCCATGATCCCATTAAATGGTGGAGTGGGCTTGAGGGGCTAAATGGTCTGATCCTGATCCTGCTCCTAGCTCTTATTTCCTTATGTTTATATCCATTCACATACTTTTAAAGTGCAGGTAGTCTAACAATGTAGTTAACTCTGAAGAAAAAAACAGAATTGACATTTTATATTCAAAGACTCTTCTTCACTTCGGAGAAGCTTTTGATTTGAAACATTTAACTCTGTTTTTACTCCACAGATGCTGCCAAAATGCTGAATTTCTCCAGTGATTTCCATTTTCCAGCATCCACAGAATGTTGCTTTTACTCCGTTTTTTGGAGCACAGCAATTGTCTTACACTCTCATCACATGTTTATCGCTGAACTCGAACGCATCATTGGAGACAATATTGTAAGGTTAACCTACAAGAACCGCCTTCAAGAGCTTTTTGCCAATTTATTCTGAGGTCCTGATGAGAATGAGGGTAAAGTTAAACAAAAGCCAATATTGCAAGTTGCTTCTTTGTCACTTAGCAGAAATCTGCTGTAAACACAATACACTCCAGGGACTTTCAAATCCGCATGATGTTGCATGTGGGGATTTTGCCAAATTTGTTCTGCTATCTATACCAAGCATAGCAGCTTTCCAATTGTACAGAATATACCATTGTATATACATAATCTATATGTTATTGGATATGTATGCATATCCACAGGGCAGCACAAAATTAACCTTCAATATCTTTCATCATAAGGATTGAACCTAAAAGCAAGCAGAAGAAGCATGCTTAGTGACCAGAATAAACTGATGAAATGTATTTATAACATATTCTGGAAAATTTTGCCTGTGAATATTTTTCTTTACTTACTGCGTGTGTTCCTCTTAAAGTATTCATTCGTCCTTGTATGACAGACAATCTGGCAGTATTTCAACATGTGGCTAAAATGTGAAGTTTAGTCTGACTGAAGGCCATTGCTGTTGAAGGTAGGTTTTAATCAAAACTGAATTACAATCCTTCGAGAAGGCATTAAATTTTCATGAAACTGCTCCTTACAGCAATGAGATGATACAAATTATGTACAGGCTGCTTGATCCGGTTCTCAATTACCATATTTCAAAACAGAGAAGTGGCAGAGTTGCTGAAAACACCTCTCTCAGACATAATTACAGGCACATTTAAATGCAAAGGGTCTCAATTGTTCAATACACTACTTTGTATTTGCACAGGCAAAGATGCTCTTATGGACATTTGTAGGCCAGAATAAAGCTGAAACATCATAACCAACAAATTATGGGGCCCTTGTGTTGTAAAGGTAGTGTGCCTACATCTGAGCCAGGAGTCCTGGGTTCAAGTCTCACCCAGTAACATATAGCAACATCTCTGAACAGATTGATTAGAAAATATCTACAGTACGATCTCTCATGAGCTTTCTACCAACAGTATTCTATCCCTTTAACAACTTAAGAAAACATATGTCAAAATGAAGACTATTGAACCTATTAAGCGTATTGTTCTACATTCAATTTGCACTATCACCAACTCTTCAAAATTTACTTCGTCTGATGAGGAATAGTGATCACAATAATATTTAGTTACTTGACTTTTAAATATAATTGAATAAAGTTTAATAAAGTGTCACAAATTGTGTTTCCAATTGTATTCTCTTAGTTGTCTTTCTGCA
Organism: Rhincodon typus; assembly: GCF_021869965.1. NCBI lineage: Eukaryota > Metazoa > Chordata > Chondrichthyes > Orectolobiformes > Rhincodontidae > Rhincodon > Rhincodon typus. The sequence goes on along the minus strand of NC_063333.1, from coordinate 146,163,086 downwards.
TTCTGAGATTACTGGGGTAGATATGTTTCGTAAAGTATGTGTTCATTAAGATGCTCACTGTTTCCTATATTCCATTATTGGGCAGGTGTCTATGCTAACTGTGTTATTTCAAAGCCTATGCTTTCATTATATGGGAGATGAAACCATTTCTTATCAAACAAAAAGTTTAATAGCTGATAAATGATTTAATCAAGGGAAAATACAAAATAACAGGATAGATGTCAAAAAGACAAATGAAACTGGATTTTTTTTATCACTTTCACTTTAACTATGACAGCGTGGGCTAACCGTGAGGTGATTTCCTGCACTTGACATAAAAGAAAAGTTGGTGTCATATGTGAATATGGATGAAGATAAAACCGCAAAGCAATATTTTGTTTAGTTTGAGGCTAGGAAAGTAATCAGATTTGATAAACAAATTAACCTTTCAGGCACATTTTCATGATATGATTAAAGCAGAATTGCACAGACCTATCACAGAAATAGCAGTCAGCTCTAACTAACCTCAAGCATTCATTTTCCCCTAGAATAGAAATCTTTGACAGGTTTGACATGGGGTTATCAACTTTTGAAGAAATTTGTGCATGGGGCCTTGTGTTAGCCTACCGGTCACTTTCTGTCAGCACATGGTAAGACTCCTCTTTACATTAAGATAATTTTCATGATTAAGGACTGCCCTCTGAAATGGTCAAGCGAGTCAATCAGTTGTACTGTAGCAGAAAACTTGCGTCAGTCTGAAACAGTGACTCACCATCAGCTTTTCCAAGGCAAGTAGGGCTGAGAAATAAGTGCTGGCCTTATTGAAATGACTGCATCCCATAAATGAATTTAAAATGAACAGAAAACACTGCTCCTTCCTTCATTAATAATGCACCACCAGTGCGGAAATAATAGGTTGTGCACTCCAATTGGAAAAGAATTAATAAGAGAAGCGTGTATATTTTTCAAGAACTTTGGCAGCCTGATATTTCTTCAGTGGATTGTTAAACCAATTGAATGTTCCCTTCAAGTATGCACAAATAATAATCATCCTATCTGTGAGTTTCCCTTCTCATTTAGTTCTGAGAGAAAATAAACTCTGCAGCAGAGAAATCTATTTTAGTGTATCAAAATTGGAGCAGAAGCTAAAGGTATTGAGTGTGCCCTCCACAACCAGGCATCCTACACCAGTCTGGAGTGTAGGTGCCCTTGCCCATGAAATAGTGATGACAGCTGTCAGCATTTTTACCTAATTGGGTGACAGAATGATGTTCTTTGAGATTCTCCCCTCCCTTAAGATTGTACGTTCAAGGCTCTGCAACAGCTCAGTGCCTCAGTCATTGGCCTGGCTGGGAAACCCACGCAAGGCAGGCAGATGATTATAAACCTCAGCTGAGGCTGGGATTGGAAACGGTAGGACTCTGAAATTGAGTAGCCACTGCCTTCCCACTCCAGTACAAATAATGTACTTTTCACTTGATGTAGGGCTGAGAATTCTTGGAGCCAACACATACTGACAAGGTAATCCTTCGCCCTGAGATAACTTTCAGACATGCTGGTGACATTAATATAGGGCAAGATTTCAATATTAACAAGGCCCCAGGTTCAACTTAGAATGCAAGGCAAAAGCTTATCATTTTTGTTTCTTGCCTCCTGGTATGGTTTGTGTTTCTAGTGCGAAACATTTTTTTTATGAAGAGAAATCATTATCAGCAGGAACATTTAAATGTGTTTTGCATTTTACAATGCATAAGAATTTAAAAAATGTTTTGGATCACTATTAAAGAAATATTCACATTTATATAGTGACATTCATAAAGTTAGGATATCCCAAAATGATTTGCAGCCAATTATTTAGTATTTTAGCTGTAATCATTGAACATAGGAGTTAGGAACAGGATTAGGCCATTCAGGCCTGATGAGCTTCGTGCGCCAACAGCACTAACTCTACAAGGTGGTCTGAGTTCTTCCTGATCTGTTACTTCATATAATATGTATCATAAAGATTGGGTTCTTGGTAAGATATGTATCTTGAAGTTTACTTACAGTGCTAGGTACTTAAACTGCTTTATCTCAGACATTTGTTTTTCCTGTGTTCAATCACAGGACAAGGGGCATCGCTGGCTACGCAGCATTTATTGCCCATCCCTAATTGCACAGAAGGCAGTTAAGAGTCAACCACCTTCCTGTGGGTCTGGAGTCACATGTAAGCCAGACTAGGTAATGATGGCAGTTTCCTTCCCTCAACAGCATTAGTGAACCAAATGGGTTTTTCTGACAATCGATTCATGGTCATCATTAGATTCTTAATTCCAGATATTTATTGAATCCAAATTCCACCATCTGCCATGGCAGGATCCGAACCCAAGTCCCCAGAACATTACCTGGGTCTCTGGATTAACAGTCCAGCAATAATACCACTAGACCATCCCCTCCCCTTACAGGGAGTCTAGGCTCCATACTCGCTGGTGTTACACCTACATTACATGGATGTAACTCTAGGCATTACTACACACTTCACTGATTCAACACTGCTTTGACTCCGTTCCTCTGCAATGTAAGGGTGAAGTGAGGAAGTTTATACTGGAATGTCACAGACATAGGCAGGATAGAGAGGGAGGAACCTTTCCCTTAGTAGATGGGTCAATAACCAGGGGATACAGATTTAAAGCAAGGATCAGGAGGTTTAGGGGCATTTGAGGAGAATTTTTCTTCATTCAGAGAAAATTATTACAATCTGGAATTGACTGTCTAACCGGATGGTAGAGGGATGACCTGTCAAGATATTTAAGAGCCACTCAGATGAAATGCCATATTATACCAGCTACCAGCTAATCGCTGAAAAATAGGACTAGAATAGATGGATATTTGACAACCAGCAGAGGCACAATGGACTGAAGTGCCTCTTTCTGTGCTATAAAAGCTCCAAGACACATGTCATGATATAATGTAACTGCGTTTCTGGTCTGGAATTGATGCAATAATGCAACAAGCTCCTTAAGGATACATGCGGTCTGGCCTACACGTGACTCCAGATCCATAGCAATCTGATTGACTCTTGACTCCTCTCCGAAAAGGCCTTTGAAGCCACTCAGTTCAAGGAAAGTTAGGGATTGGCAACAAATGCCAACCCTGCCAGCCACTGCCGCATCCCACGAAAGAAGAAATTTAAAGAAACTCTAAAATGCTAAAATCTCATGGTGACAAAATCATAAACACTGTTTTAATGGATCAAATTGAGATACTGCATCAGGGCTCTCGGACGATGCTAATGTCAGGGAGACTGCGAATGGAGATGAAAATACTGGCGCACTACAGTGGGATTAGTTTGTTCCTTGTTTGCAGGAAGGAAACTTGTGAACATGGGACAAGGTATGGATTGCCATTTTTACCTTTGTCATTCTTGAAATGGAGCACGAGAAAGTGTGCAGCCAAGACAGTCAAAGTTCCACAAAACCTGATGATAAAACAGTCCAAATGGGACCGTGAAATCTGAACAGCACATAGCAATGCCAAATGGAAAAAGCACAATCCCATCAAATTCACAGATATGTAGCAATCATCAGAGGAAAGCAGTACTTCACAAGAACTCACAGGAAAATGTCCCAGTAGACAGTATCAGATCAACTTAGATTTATCCTCAGAATCATAACAGGCAGCTTGAATTTACCCTTGATAGTTGAGCTTTATTCCTGAGAAAAGAAAAAAAATAGAAAATCTTTATAGAATTACAAGGTCAAAAAGGAGAAGGTACTAACAATAGTGGAAACAAAATATAAGAAGTGTTGCAGGATAAATCAATGAGCTCCCAATGTCTTTCCACTGTCTTGGAGTGCTGGGTACAGGGGGAGCCTTCATTGGTCTTTCTGGTGCATGTAATTTTGTTCTTTGATCGAGGTGACTTTTAAAGAGAAGAAAGTCACAAGATTGCATGGATTTGAATAAACAACAATTCATTTTGTTTTTCAACGTTAGAACATGAAAACAATCTTCAATACTGTACAACTTATTTCTAACAGCAAAGATTAACATATTGTAAATATGAGCAATACAGTGTGCTCAAATACACCACACATCAAACAGCAAACACAATCAAAGCAGATCCCATGCATTTCTCAGCAATTCCTCTCAATCAGTAATGAGATGGTAGATCATCAACTCTCATGAGATTTCACCAGGGATGACATCTTTCACCTTTGCTGATCTGGACCTGGGACTCCCTTCTTAGAACTGTTCTGTCATGGACAATCTCAACGAAGCTCCTATTTTGTCCATCATACTCTGATCCCAAATCTATGCTCCCTTGGATTCCTGAAACAGCATTGCACTGCTCATTCATAGGCTAATCTCTAGCTTTTCACTGACAGCTAGCTTCATCAGACTAAAACTGCCCTGTGTTTTGCTCAGTCACCTCAAATAAATACTGCCAATGACCCACAGATGCCCAGTCTTGAGTAATTAGATCTATTTTAAAAGCTAACTCATTTAGTGAGGTGACAGTGCCAACAAACACAACGAGGGGATACTCAATGTGAAGATAGGCTTTCATCTCCACAAGGAATGTGTGGTGGTCACTCTCACTGAGAGTGTCACAGACAGGTGCATATGTAACAGGCAGATTTTTGAGGATGAGGTCAAGTACTTTTTCTATATTGTTAGTTCTCCCACATAATCTGCAAAGACTATAGGCCTGGACAATATTTTGGCAATAATACTGAAGATTTCTGCTCCAGAACTTTCCATCCTTGTAGACAAGCTGTTCCAGCACAACAATTGTACTGACATCGACTGGCAATATGGAAAATTGCCCAGTTATGTCCTGCACACAAAAGCTGGACAAATCCTGCACATAAAAGCTGGACAAATCCAACCTGGCCAATTACTGGCCTATCAGTCTAGTCTTGATCATCAGCAAAGTCATGGAAGGTGTCATCGACAGCGCTATCAAGCAACACTTGTTCAACAATAACATACTCACTAGTGCTTAGTTTGGGTTCCGCCAGGGCCATCAGTACCTGACCCCATTCCAGCCTTGGTTCAAATATGGACAATAAGCCAATTCTAGAAGTGAGGTGAGAGTAATTGCACATGATATCAAGGCTACATTTGGCTGAGAGTGGCACCAGTGAGGCCTAGCAAACTGGATTCAATGGGAATCAAGGAGGGAAGTTCTCTGCTGGCTGGAATCAACCCTGATACAAAGGAAAACGTTTGTGGTTGTTGGAGGGCAGTCATCTCACCTCCATGACATCTCTGCGGGAGTTCCTCAGGGTAGTGTCCTTGGCCAAACAATCTTCAAGCTCTTCATCAATGACCATCCCTCTACCTTATGGTCAGAAGTGGGGATGATTGCTGATAATTGCACCATGTTCAGCACCACTTGTGACTGATCAGCACATGAAGTAGTCCATATCAAAATACAGCAGGGCCTGGCTGATAAGTGGCAACTAACAATCATGCCTCACAGGGCTAGGCAACGATAATCCTCAACAGGACTGAATCTGACCATTACCACTTGACATCCATTGACATCGCAAAATTCTCCATGATCAACATCTTGGGGGCTATCATTAATCAGAAGCTGAACTGGACTAGCCATATAATTGCTGCGATCACAAGATTGGGTTAGAGGCTAGGAATCCTGTAGCGTGTAACTCACCTCCTGACACCCCAAAGCCTATACATCATCTACAAACCACAGGTAGTGGAATGCACCCCACTTGCCTGGATGAGTACAACTCCAACAATACTCAAGAAGCTTGCCACCATCCAGGACAAAGCAGCGTCCATTTGATTGGCACCACATCCACAGGCATTCACTCCCTCCATCACCGATGCTCAGTAGCAGTGCTGCATGCCATTTTATAAGATGCACTGCAGAAATTCACTGAAGATCCTTATACAGCACCTTGAAAACCCACGACTACTTCCACCTGGAAGGACAAGGGCAGCAGATACACAGGAACACCATTACCTGCAAATTCCTCTTCAAATCACTCACTATCTTGACTTGGAAATACATCACTGTCCCTTCAGTGTCGCTGGATCAAATTCCGGGAATTCCCTCCCCAACACGTTTTAGCTCCAGCACGTGGACTTCAGCAGTTTAAGAAGACATCTCACCATCTTCTCCAGGTCAACTAGCAATACGAAATAAATGCTGGCCCAGCCAGCTGCACCCATAACCCATAATACATTTGATTAACAAAAAAAAGTGTTAATGCTCAAAGTTATCTTCTGAGCCCCTCAAAGCTTTCTTTGACACTGATCCAGCAACTTTTCCACTTCCACAATTCCCCAGGATTTGAGGTTATTGACTTGCTCACCGAACTGGCTTGTTTTCTTTCAGATGTTTCGTCACCACGCTAGGTGACATCATCAGTGGGGCTTCCAATGAAGCGAAATTGTTCTACCCTATTTGGAATTTATAAATTCATGTATAAATTCCAAGCAGAATAGAACAACATTGCTTCATCGGAGGCCTCATTGATGATGTTACCCAGCACAGTGACAAAACGTCTGAACGTAAACAAGCGAGCTTGGCGAGCAAGTCAACAACCTCATCCACAACCCGAGCTATAAATCTTTGCTAAAACTTTAAATCCCCAGGACTTCTTCTGAGTCTTGATTCGATCATTTAGCTGCGTACTACTTGATAGAACCGCCTCCTGAGTTCATTGTTAAAGTACATAAATATCCCTTCCATGCAAAACAGTATTACTCTCAAGGAGTCTATCCTCATCTCTGTCTCTTACACCACCTGTCTGTGTCATAAGTCCCTGACCTTCAATCACGCTCTATATTCTTTTGAACTGCTCGTCAGTGACCTGTAAATTGAACTGAGTGAAAAGTTTTTAAAAAATCTTGCAACCAGCCCTGCTCCTATTGCAAGGCAGATTTGAATGTTACTATCTAACTTCTGTAGAACTGAGCACACTCTAAGTCTAACAGTTCACAGAGAATGCTCTCCTCCCTGGTGCAATCAATCACATAGAACATTGGTTTTATCACATACCTGACACCATAAGAAATTGGAGCAGAAGTAAACCATTTGGCCCATTGAATCTGCTCCATCATTCAATGAGATCATGGCTGATCTGATAATTCCCAACTCCATTTTCCTGCCTTTCCCCCATAATCCTTAACTCCTTTAATAATTAAAAATCTATTTATCTCAGCCTTAAAATATTTAATGAGCCAGCCTCGACAGCCCTCTGTGGTAAAGAATTCCACAGTTTCACCTGACAAAAAGTATTACTCCTGATCTCCTGAGGTTAAGTCCACTGGTCCAGGCTCTCCCACAAAGGAAAACAACCCCATTGCCTCTAATCTATCATATCCACAAAGAATCTTATTTGTTTCAATAAAGTCTTCTGTCGTTCTGCTATACTGCAATGAGTACAATCCCAACCTATTCAACATTTTCTCACAAGAAAATCCATCTACACTTGGGAGCAAAAGTAGGTTATTTGGCCCATCGAGACTGCACTCCCATTCAAAGAAATCATGGTTGATTTGATAATCCTCAGCTCTACTTTCTTGCCTTTTCCTCACAACCCTTGAATCCATTACCAAGAAAAAATCTACTTCAGCCTTGAATTTACTTAATGGCCAGCCTTGACAGCTCTCCACAGTAAAGAAATTCATAGATTCACTACTTCTTAAGAGATGGAATCCTTCCGCATCTCTATCCTAACTGGGCGACGCTTTATTCATAAATTATGGATTCTGATCCTGGATTATCCCACAAGGGGAAACAATCTTTCCATATCTACCCAGTCAAGCTCTCTAAGAACCTTATATATTTCTATATGTCGGTCTCCTAAACTCCAAGGAGCACAGGCCCAACCCACTCAACGCCTTCTCATAAAGCAGTGCCTCCATACCCAGGTTCGGCCTAGTAAACCTTTTTTCAACTCTCTCCAATGGAAGTCTATCTTTCTTTAGATAAAGGGCCCAAAATTGTTCACATATTGCAGCTGTGGTCAGACTTTTTATAGTTTTAGCAAGACCTCTCTGTTGTTATATTGTTTTAGCTTTTCAAATAAAAGACAACATTGCTGAATGCTGATGGTAGCTTTTTGTGATTCATACACTAGGATCCCCAAAACATCTTTGCTGTAGCTTTCTATAGTCTTTCTCCATTTAAATAATATTCAGCTACTCTATTCTTCCTGCCAAAGTGCATAATCTCACATTTCCCCACGTTATATTCCATCTGACAAGTTTTATTCCATTCACCTAACTTGTCTATATTCTCATGTGGAATGTTTTTGTCTTCCTGACTACTTGCCTTCTTATCTATTTCTGTGTCATCCACAAACTTGGCTATAGTACGTCCACTTTCATCATTCAAGACATGAATATCGATTGTAAATAACTGTGGCTCCAGCACTGATCCCTGTGACACTCCGTTAGTCACAGATTACTATCCTGAAAATGTTTCAGTACCATGGGCTCCTACCTTATTAAGTAGCCTAACATGCAGTATCTAAGTATTTATTAATTTTTGTTGGAGCAATACTCAAAAACCAAGCACCTGCACCTCTGTTTGGGGAGGAGAATTTCAAAGATATGCTGCCTTTTGTGTGAAGAAATGTCTCCTCATTTCAGTCCTATATTGTTGATTTTGAAAACTTGTGATCTGGATTCCTCAATTACTTTATGAGAACATTTTCTCAGCTTTTACCAAGACAAGCCCCTTAAAAAAACACATATAACTCACAGTTAAAGTTCCATAATTAATAAAATAATTTAAGAAGCAACACTGCATATGATAGTCTGGAAGCATTTGAATTATTTGAAAAGAGTCAAAATATTCTGTTTGCCCTATCTAAAGGACAACCTCAATTAGACAAAACAAGGAGCGTGTTATAATTCGATTGAACTGACAAGGCCATTATACCATATCTTGATAGTGGCACAGTAGTTGAGATGAATAGCGGAGATTTGTTTACAGAGAAGTTAGATATTCACATGCAGGACTAAGGTATAGAAGGACATGTTGGTTATGTCCAATGAAAAATGTCAGAAAGAGATTCTTGTGGAGCATGAACACCACCATGGATTTATTGGGCTGAATGGTCTGATTCTGTGTCATGTATTCCATATAACTCTATGCAAATGATAGACAGCTTCCAGCTATTGGGCTAGCAATATTTATTGGGGAGGTTATTAGGTGGACACAACTAAAAAAGCCTTCAGCTATCTCAGAAAGCAGAATCTGGGATGAAACATAGGAATTTTGTGAACTAATTATTCTGGTGAAAGCTGTGCCTGACTGAATACTTTCTAGCACATTCTAACTTATTTCAAATAGTCATTAAAAAGGAGTAACATGCTGGTCTGTAAGGGCTTCTATGCAACACACTTGATGGTATAATTAAAAATTATGCAAGCACACTGTAGGCTTCCACTCACTGAGTTTGATGTTGCGCAATCATATAAAATGGATGATAGCAAGTTGGCAAATTGTGTTGCATTATTTTTATTTAACTCAAGCCTTTCAAAATAAGTATCAGAAACTAAGATCTTCTGGACTCCGGCCAATACCCTACCCCACACCATTATCCAAAGATCCATGTGTGTATTCACTCACAGAGGTGGTACAGACTCAATGGGCTGAAAGGCCTCCTCTGTTCTCTTTGATTCTATGAAGCACCAGGTCAGACACAGAGTTATTTATGCCTCTCCAATTTGTGTTTTGTTCATGGGATATTGGTATCACTGGTTGGCACAGGCTTCATTGCCCTTGAACTTAACAGCTTGCAAAGCTATTGCTGTGGGTCTGGAGTCACATGTAGACGAGACCAGGTAAGGATGGCAGATGCCCTTCGCCAAAGGACATGAGTGAATCAGTTGGTTATTTTACAACAACTATGAACGATTACACAATCACTATTCGGCTGCCTTTTTTCTATTCAAGCCCATGGTCCCAGGGTGTTAGTTATAGTCATAGAGTTGTAGGGATCTACAGCACAGGAAAAAAAAAAGGCCTTTTGGACCTTTGGTTCTGCATTGATCAAAAAACAAGCATCTAACTATTCTAATTCCATTTCCCAGCAGTTGGCTATAGCTGTGTACACCTCAGCAGCACAATTGCACATGTAAATCCTTCTTAAATGTTGTGAGTGTTTTTGCTTCTCCCACTCTTACAGATAGTGAGTTCCAGTGTTGCACCACCCTCTCAGTGAAAATAGTTTTCCCCACACCTCCTTTAAACCTTCTAGACCTTGCCTTAAATCTATGCCACGGGTCAATGATCCCTCCAGCAAAGGGAAAAGATTCTTCCTGTCTGCCCTATTAATGCCCCTCAAAATTTTACACATCTCTTTCGTGATCCCTCCCTCAGGCTCCTCTGCTCTTTTGGATTATTTAGCCCAGCGAGGTTGTCACTCGGACACCACCGCCCCCGTCGGTAAATTGTGAATAATACAGTACTCATGGGGCATGGAAGACATTGTTGGCATCAGTGGAGGAACCATCTGTAGGTCACAGAAGTTTCGAGAAATAAGTCCAAGCAATCCAATGGATAGAAGATTAAGACAGAGGTGCTGAACACACTGACTGCCATTTCAGAGTAAATCATCCAGCTGGTATGGTAATTTATTCCTAGGTGCAAAAAGGCAGAATCTAAGAAAAAGCAAGGAATTCAGAATTAAATTGGAATGAGGATCAGAGAGATTTGAATTCAGCAGTGAGAAACCACATCTGTTGTAATTTTTCAATAGAAGCGTACAGGAGATAAATTTGTTACCTTTTAAAAATTCATCTTGCCTTCACTGATTAATGATTCTATCTTATATGCTCTGATGTGTAAATAAATATTTATATCAGAATGTGTTGCATTGATATACTGAAGTATACACTTTCACACTTGACTGAGGATGGCTTCACCATGTGTTCTTCGTGACTGGGTCTGTTAGCATTCATCAACTGTGTAGTCAGTACCGGTTTAAAATATGGTCGCTGTTTGGATTGGGACAGTCTAAAGTTGCAAAGGTGTATTTTAAGGATGTATTTGTTCACTCTACAGTAGAGCATAAGGAATTGTTCAATAGGATTTAGGTACAGAAAATGAACAACTTCACCTAGGGGCAGAATAAAGGTAAAAGTCACCCTGTGGTCCCACTCTCTCATTAGTAAGAGAGAAGACGGGTAGTAAGTTAAACTTTGTGGTCACTATATCTCAGGTGGTAGTTGATGGTGAGAGATGAGATATTCATGGTATCCTCAGCCAGCCAACTGAGTTAACCAACCTTTATTGGAATATGGTACAGTGCAATGTTAACTCTCCCGCATGTGACTGAAGCAAGCAATGATTCAGATAGCAGTAAATAAGTTTTCCATGTGCAATCAAAGGACTGTTTTTAAAAGAAATGTCTAACAGAATAAAGCAAATTACTTATAATGCAGAGAAATATACAACATTGATCTCTGAAAGGGAATTGGTATTAGTTTGCGTTGGAAGAATGCGCAATACTTTGGATAGGTTGAGCAGCAGAGACACACGCTTTCCTGCTGTGTTGTACAGTGCCATGAATCTATGTTATCTGCAGATTTTTTTTTCCTTTCCTGCTCAGCAGCAAGAAACTGTAACTGAATCACAGGCAGAGTTGACAATATAATCATGTTATAGCCCACCAAGTTTCTCATCGACTTCCTCTTCACTCTGACTAGGGCAGCATTGCTTCCTCTGTAAAGATAAATGCAAACTGACCACTTAATAGCTCAGCCAGGTCCTGCTGCCTACACTGTGTGTATATCCTTTTATGTCCCTGCCCTCGTCTATAAGTTTATCTAAGACTTTTGCATTCCCTTTTAGTCATGTCATCATCTCTTATACACACATTGTTCCTCTCTCATTTAACTTGTCACCTATCCCTGAAATTGGTATATTTAGCTTGGCTCTTGTTTGTATTTTGCAAACCAATATTTGTCATGTGCCATCTTTATCTGTTTCATCTTATCCCTATTTCTTTTCTCATCGAAGGCTAAATGCAAGGGCTCTAATAAAACTGGAACATCCCCACCAGCAGCAAGCGATAATTTTCACAACTTTGCATTGCTTTTTCAAGACAAATTCTTTGAACCTGTGTGAAATTACTTTTACATCAGTGTCACTGATCAGAACATAAATGAATCAGATTGGAACAGGCTCCTAATAATACGCAAATTTGTCACTGTGCAGTGAGATCATGACAAAGGAAGTATTCTGGCAAATTGCAGAGATAAAGCTCTGTCTTTTTACATTAGCACCACCCAGGAGACAGTTTATTTTAGGGAACCTGAAAAGACTCACCAGAAAAATGCCTCAAGTCTATGCTTGCGTAACTCTCACAGGAATTTGAAAACAACATTCACGGCCGTATTATCACATTTAAAGGGAATGAAAGTCGGTGAAGTGTTATATGAACAGGAACAGAGAACTCCCCAAATGATTAAGTAGGTAATGATTAAGTGAGCCAGGAGATCACAACAGTTTGGTGTCTGGTCTGTGTGATATTTGCTGAGCTCAGCTGGTGAAAACACAAAGGTAGTTCCATTGATTTAATTGACCCTGCAGAAAAATACAGTCAGGAATTGTGTCCCTGATTTAACATCCCTGGTGAAAAAGGTACAGTGATAGACATCAAATGTGCTGGAGCCATACTTTTGAACAGCTGATTATACACTGTAAACCCAATCTGAAAACTGAAAGTTTGAATGCGTTATTAAAATACAACATATCTTTTATAGAGATACTCTCCGGGTCTTCAAGAATAACAGGGAGAATAGTGAAAAAATGAGGACAGGTAACTCAGAAAAGCTCTGGATAAAGCCCTCTTGTTGCGCTAGGAAATATTAGTGCATGTACAACAGGTACAATGTCTCCTGACAAATACTAATCAAAGTCACCCCCTAAAGGATTTTCCAATTCAATTTGGAGAAGAAATGCCCCTCTGGCAGGGACTGTATTCAACCTCTGCTGAAACCAATAGCAGTTGTTGGCTACTGTTTAGCCTGAAACAGTTGGAAGACCTGTGGAAATTGTAGCTTGGCAATTAATATTTAATTGTCCATAGCTAAATTGAGAATAATCCAGAAATAATGCACAGGATGTGCATCCTCATGCAACACAGATTAAGTGATGACAATCATGAACTATTTAGAACTTTTAAAGTGTAATCGCTGTCTAATGCTAGAAATGGAGCAGCTAAATTGTGCAAAACAAGCAGAGAGAAATTGAAATGATATAATGCCCAGATAATCTGTTTCTTTGCTGTTTTATTCAGGGATGGATACTGGCCAGAGTTACAGCAAGAACTCCCTTGTCCTTGTTTGCAATTGGGCCATGGGATTTTTCACTTCCACCTGAGAAAGCAGACAGGACCTTAGTTTTGTGGCTCATCCTAAAGTTTCATGCGACAGTAGAGTTCACCTTCGGCACCACCCTGGGAGTAAGTGTTTGAATTTTATCCTAAAACCTCTGGAGTGGCAATTGATTCCTCAGCCTTCTAACTCAGAAGCGAAAAAGTGGATAACTGTTCTATGGCAGATAACATGATGTTCATAGTATTGTCATTACCCACATGACCCACCAAGGCTCCCATCCAACCCTCCAGTTGGTACTGAACCCACAGGTTGACGAACAGAGGGAGAAAAATGAGTCAGCACACATTTGAAGCTAGGGAAGAGAATGAGGTACCAGACGATAGCGGATCAGAACAGAATTCACTTGCAATCTCTTCAGTGGAAAGTTAAGGGGGGAATGTCACAATGTTCTTGCAAGCTGGTGGTGGGGTGAGGGAGGTCAGATGGAGGATTAGGGTGGGGGAGATGGGAAGAAACTTAGGCATGAAATCTGGAATGAATATTTTGAAAAAAACTGCATCAGAATACAGTCAGAATCCACTGGCAAGCCAAGCAAATCTTTTTATCCTTCTGTTATCAAGTAATAGGTGTAAGAGAACTCAGGCATGCCAATAAGAGAAGTGAAATAGTTTCTCACAGTTTGAAGCTTCCAAGGAAGCAAATGGGCTAAAGCTTGAAAGGGTGCCGTTTGTGTCTGGAGCAGACCTAGTCTAGGTCATTCAAACTTAAATCACTGCATGAGAAGATCATGGAATTGGGCGGAGTGCTAAATAATGTAGTTCAGAGGGCGGCACGGTGACTCAGTGCTTAGTACTGCTGCTTCACAGCGCCAGGGACCCAGGTTCAATTCCACCCTCAATCTGTGTAGAGTTTGCACATTCTCTCAGTGTCTGTGTGGGCCTCTGGGTGCTGTAGTTTCCTCCTACAGTCCAAAGACGTGCAGGTTAGGTGGGTTGGCCATGCTAAATTTCCCGTAGGGTTCAGGGATGTGTGTAGATTAGGTGGGTTATAGGGGGTTGGGTCTGGGTGGGATGCTCTGAGGGTCGGTGTGGACTTGTTGGGCTGAAGAGCCAGTTTCCACACTGTAGGGATTCTATGAAAATCCTCACATATCCAATTTAGCTCACTACTGAATTCAATGGAAACAGGAAAGGTACAAAGAAAATTGCTCAAATTAATCCTGTCAACTGAGGCTTAAATAAGGTTGTTCAATACCTGACTCAAGGGTAGTATTCTGAGTGCACGTCCTGTTGTTGATGGGTGTGGTACCTGTTGGAAGGTTTTGAAAAAGGGCTAATTATAATTTGACTTGCATGTGGGAAAACAAGAGGAATTAGAACTAATTCTGTTTTTTCACAATTCCACACAATCTTACTCTTCATTGATGTTGACCAACTTTGTAGGATTTCCACTTGACCGCTAGCACTGCAATTGATCCCATTGCATCCGTCTACTTTCCTCTTTGGTGTTGTTTAGCTCAGTTGGCTGGATGGCTGACTTGTGATTGGAGTGGTGCCAACAGCTTGGTTTCAATTCCCACACTGGCTGAGCTTACCATGAAGGACACTCCTTCTCAATCTCTCCCCTCTCCTGAAGCATGGTGATGCTCAGGCTAATCCACCACCAATCGTCTCTCTCTCTCTCTCTTTCCAATAAGAGAGCAGCCCTATGGTCTGGCAGGACTACGGAGACTTTACCTTACATGTTGAGAGATTGGGAGGAAAATCTGGGAAGCTAAAAATGTAATGTTAATGAAGCCATAAGTAAAACTATAGTTCAACCTGTTCTTGTGGGCATATATCATTAACTCATAGAGGAAGCCTTCCAAGGATAATTTCAAACCATGCGTTTTTAACTTTATTCTGCATAAAATACAATACTTGAAAGGTGAAATCCATTACACCATCTCACAAATTCTGTTTCATGTTATAATTTTTAGAATTTCTCATATATTCATTGAATGCATGACTTGGAACAGCTCAAATTCAGTATTGAGACTAACCCAACCACAACAGCTTGTAACAACTCCTACAGGTCATTCACTGGTTTCTGCCTTCTCTTGATCAGATAACATTAATGTCAGATAGAAACCATGGTGTGATTCAATAATCTATATTCGTCACTTTCTATCTGAGAAAATAAATCTTGTCTTTACAGCAAACAGGTTCAGAAGTATCCATAGTCTCTCAGAGAAAACATGACTGTAAAATTGCCTGAATGTCAATATTCTTAACCCTGATGTGTGCATCAAAATAACAGGACACAATGGCTTGAGGTAATCACAGAGTGGGGGATTCATATCTTTTCTTTCAGATGGTTTTGTGCTGTGCAGAATGCTGCATTTTCATTCCAAGTGTTGCAATTCTTGAGTTGGAAGGGAGGAGAACAGGGTGAAAAAAGAAGATTTTTAACAGACTAGGGACTCAATCAGAAGCTAATATTCTTGACAGCATTTCCTTTAATTTTCTTATTGGCTGTGTAGGCTGTAGGGAGTGCTGCCTGGTTTATTGTTCACCAGTTCCCTGGTTCTGACACTGAGATTATGTAATGGAATGTGGTGTGGTGGTAAACACAGGAGGCAGATGCTTCAGGGGCAAACAGAACACTGATTTTATTGAAAAAAAACAAGCAAATTGAATTACAGAAAAAACAAGAAAGTGAATATTAAAAACCCACCTGTCTCTGTCTCCCAGTTAGCTTGACCCCCAGTTAAGCCTTGCAGCCAAGACTGAATACAGGGGGTAAATAGAGGCAGTGGGTGGCTGTTACTTACACTAACAGGGGGCACAGAGAGAGAGAGAGAGGTTACCTGCTGACCCGGAGCCCTATTTCACTTCCCTTCCTGAGGGGTGCCCTACACCATTAGCCCCCAAACTCCACCTTCCCCCTGTCTGAGACTGGCCAAGTTGGGTTACAGAGTCTCACTGACCTTAGGCTCACCCCTGGAGTGAAAACGCGGTTTTGACTGGTTCTTGTCCATAGTCTCTTGCCGTAGCTGGGACTCCGTGAAGGGCCGCGAGCGCTGCTAACGGTCGGTTTGGTGGTGTCCGCTGAGGCAGTTAGATGCGTGGGACCGGCCTGGTGAGTACCTTGTGTTTTCTTCCTTTTCTTGGTGATCCTTGCGAGCGGGTTTTTGTTGTGAATGGTGGTGGATGTTGCTGCCGTTGCCCTGGTTGATATCTGGTGTCTCTGGATGCCTTCGGTTGCCTCTAGACGTCGAGTGGAGGTTGGTGGTTAGTTGCTGGTGTTCAGTGGTTGCGAGGGCGGCTCTCCTTCGTGAGCGGGGCCTGCTTCCCGCTCGGACTCTCAAACTCCTGTTGCGGGGCCCACCCCACAGCACACACACACACACACCGTGTTGGAATCGGGGCACATTGCTGGTATGGCAGTGTCAGGCTCAGGGTCTCCAGTTATACCCACCTGCAGGCCCCCTTATCTCCCGCCAAATCTGTCGAGCTTTTGTTCCTCCTCTTGGGGCTGAATGAGCTCCCTGGTCACTGGAGTAGGGCTGAATGGCCTCTCATTTGAAGTGAATGGTTTGGGATGTCCAGCATTTCCCTTGGATGGGTATCCGCTCAGTTTTCAATAGTGCTGTGAATGTTTTTACATTGATAGGTGAAACAGATTTGCATGTAGCACATTGGTGTGGAATGTTCAGTATTTCTGTGCCTGAGCACTGATTGGAAATTGAATGGCTTTGTACCTCTGTAGGCTCCAAAGGGTCTGAAGTTGTTGAAGTTGTTTGTTTCCTGCAGACTGGCTTCCATTGTTTAAACTGGGGTGTGAATGGGGGTCTTCCTTTAGTTTCTGTAAGTCGTCCCCTCTTCCAGACATCTGCCCCTGGACTTGTATATTACCCAGCCTGTCCCTTCCAGCTTCTTCCTGGCTCAGTTGCCACCCATGGTTTCTGGAGTCCCAAAAGTTCAGTGAATTTAACCCAATGTAATTTCCACAACTTCTGCCCTCAGAGGGTTTTAGTCCCGAATATGTCCGTAAACTGATGGGGGTTTTTGCCCCACCTTAAAAGGCCTCTGACCTTCCAGAAGTCAATGTCACGATCAACAGGCCAACCTTCCCATGTACGATCATCAGCTTGTGGTCATGTCAGCTGTAAAACATAAGATCACGAGACCATGAGAAGGAGGAGGCCATTTGGCCCCTCGAGCCTGCTCTGCTGTTCAGTAGGATCATGGCTGGTTAGCCACTCCTCACATCCATCTTCCTACCCTTTCCCCATAACTCTTGGTTCCTCGATGGAACAAGTGTCTATTCGCTTCAGCTTCAAATATACACAAGGACTCTGCTCCCACAGCTCTCTGTGACAAGGGGTTCCAATGACTCTCAAACCCTCTGAGAGAAGAATTTCCTCCTCATCTCAGTCGTAAACTGATATCCCTTTATTCTGAGACAATACCTCTGGGACAGAAATAAGAATTGCTGGAAAAGCTCAGCAGGTCTGGCAACGGCTGTGGAAAAAAATCAGAGTTAAAGGAACGGTTACTTGAACCGAAACATTAATTCTGATTTCTCTCCATAGGTGCTGCCAGACCTGCTGAGCTTCTCCAGCAATTTCTATTTTTGTCTCCGATTTACAGCATCTGCAGTTCTTTCGGTTTTTACTATGCCCTCTGGTCCTGGGCACTTTCTTGACGGGAAACAGCCTCTTAACATTTACCTCATAAAGCCCCTAAAGAACCCTATATATTTCAATGAGAACACCTCTCGTTCTTCTAAACTCCACTGAGTAGAGTCGCAACCTGTTCCGTCTTTGCTCATAACACAATCCCTCCGTACCAAGGATCATCCAAGTAAGTCTTCTCTGAATTGCCTCCAATGAAATGGTATTTTTCCCCAAATATGGGGAGCAAATCTGCTCACAATACTCCAGATATGGTTTCACCAGCACCTTGTACTGCTGCACAGAGAGTGGACAATATATTGGTCTTGCACTTCCTCTAAATGTAACTGCGGTAAACTTTGAGTTTATTTCTCAACGACCTGTGAGATGCTGGGCTGTGAATGTACCACGGGACAGCTGGATCAACTAGAAGGGATGGATTTTAGTTCTATTGCTGAAAAGAGAGACGTGTTGCCAAAGCATTTTATCTTCCACCCATCAGGACAAAGCGCAGCAATACCAAATTTCAAACAGTTACAACAATTCATAGTGTAAGAGAAAGTGTTGAATGGTGAGCAAGTTGGCTGTTATGGGTTGAGACATTGGCACATGAAAAGGAAAAGGGAAAGCAAGAAAAAAGAAGCAAGCTCACCAACATATTTCTTTTCTTCGCAGAGAACAGGTCTCTCTGTATGAATGTACCTCACTTCTAGTGAACATGAAAAATCCATGTTAGAGATTTAACTGTTAATCTGAATTAATTGTTAGTGTAGCTATTAGCACACTCCAGATTGTACACCAAGTGAGGTCTAATTGTGGAATCACATTGAAAAGTAGGTGTTAGGTTTGAAAATTAACAAAATGAATTGGGATTCCATCAGCAATTGGTGGAGAGAACAAAATGTGACTTGCAAGCAATGTTCCTTTTAACACAGTGAATTTCTGTGATTGGAATATATTGCCTGATAGGGTGGTGGAAGCAGATTTAACAGCAGCTTTTAAAAGGAAATTAGAAAGACATCTGAAAGTGGGGAATGAAATGACAAACTGAGGAGAAAATGCAAAGTGAATTGGGCTAACTGAATAGCTGTAGCAGTGGGCTGGCACAGGCTTGGAATGCTGAATGGCCAAATTCTGAGAGGTAGCAGGATTCTCTGGCTTTGTGGAAATGCTTGATGCAGATAGGCCAGCGTGTTCCTAGCATTTGCTGAGATTAGTCGGTGCCATATTCTGTATATTCAATAAGATCATTCTTTGGTTGAGACAAAAGATGGAGCTATTTCAGGGGACTACGTCCACAGTTCATACACTAATAGAAAAAAGAAACATTGCATTTCCAATTGCATCCTTCAACACCAAGATGATGATGACCAGATCATCTATTTTTTTATGATATCGACTTGGGAATAAACATTGACCGGAAATTCTGAGAGAACTCCCTGCTCTTCTTCAAATTATTGATGTGGGGTCTTACAAGTCCACCTAAGAAGACAGACTGAGCCTGTCTCAGTGAAAAACTGCACCTCAGCCAGTGCAGCACTCCCTTGGTACTGCACTGGAATACTGCCCTGATCTCGTGTTTATGCCTCTGTGTTGATTTTGGTTAGGATTTTATATTCAGGAGGAAAATGTTGTTAATCATTTCATTTTTGGCACCATCTAATGTACCAATAACTTAGGCTGCAAGAACACATATGAAGCCATGGATTTAACTTAAACAAATATTACAAAAGCTACAATGGAGGCTGCTTTCTTTTTCTTGCTCGCGCATACACTATCTGAATTTTCATTGTAATACTCCTTATACTTTTAATTTCTTGTTCAAGTTCCATCTATATATCTAATTATTGAATTCTCATCTTAATAAACTTTTGACAGCAGTACCAAAAAGCTGATGTAGAGTTTGTATTTCCTCCTTACAAATTGTAAAGTGACAGAAGTTGCTTAGGGGACAAATAGTTACTTTTTTATTTCAGTCCACGCCTTGCGATGCTTAAATAAACATTAACATTCAGAACACACCAGAAAAAAACACGTTTCTATGGAAAGTGACATAGTGGTTAAGTTGCTGGGCTTTAACCCAATGATCTGAATTCCACAAGGCCAGGATTCAAATTCCATCATTGCTGCTAAGGAATTTTAGCTCAACTAAATAAACGTGTTTTTTTTTAATATTGTTGGGTGACCAATTGAAACTACTGGATTGTTGTAAAAATCCATCTACCTCACAAAATTCTGAAGGGAAGGCAAGTCATGTCTTTAATCTGGCCTGGCCTATATGTGACTCCAGGCTCACAGAAATGTAGTAATTTCTTAACTGCCCTCTGATAAAGTCTAACAAGCCACTTAGCCATCAAGAAAGCAGCTTGCTTGCTCAAACAGCAACAGGTAACATTTTCCACTGCTTACCGCAAATTCTGAATCTGTGTAGATTAAACAGCTGACTTTTTGCATCTGCCGATTTCAGGAGAGTTTTACATAAATAAGACGAAGATCTGTGGATGCTGAAGATATGAAGCAGGAATTGCTGGAGAAACTCAGAAGGATTAGCTGCCACTGTGGAGAGAAAGCAGAGTTTATACTGCAGTTTTAAAGAAGGGTCACTGGACCCAAAACATTAACTTTGCTTTCGCTCCACAGATGCTGCCAGACCTGTGGAGTTTCTCCAACAATTTCTGATTTTTGTTTCAGATGAGTTCTAGTTGTATTTCTAATTTCTAAGGTCTGAGAGTGGAGAAGACAGCCTTTACCTTTAATTGACCCATTCTTACTGTCAGATAAGCAAAAGGCTAACTTACAACATTTCAGCTTCTGTATGTTCCATTAAATTATCTCTTCAAACTCCTGAAGATATTGATTTTCTTTTTCAACTGTGACAATTGGGCTCTGATCAAATTTAGATAGCTGAAATGTCAGAAGACTTTGTAGGTCAGCCTGATATCAATCAGCTCCTCTGTTCTGGTGATTCATAATGTAAACTATGCTTGAAAAACCAGGTGGTGTGAGACATTTATATCCCTTGGAGTTGAGTGAGATGGAAAGAACAGAATTTGGGACTGTTTTGCCAGAATCCTACAAGATTTAGACTCGTCCTTTAGGTACAGGTATGTTTGTGAGAACCTCCTCATTTTATTTAACTTCTTCCAAAAAGACACATCAAGGAGTGTGCAGCCCCCTTTTGGAAAATTCCAGCCTATAAGTGGAACGTCTGCTAGCTGAGAAGGCTTCCATTTGTCTTTCATATAAGTAATAAAAACTTCTATTTTTATAGAACCTTCAACGTACTTCCAAAGTGTTACCCAGTAGTGTTATCAGTTAATACTGGATGCCTAGCCAAATAAAGTGGTATTAAGATGGGTGGCCAAAATCTGGGTCAAAGTGTTAGGTTTTACGGAGTGTCATATAAAGAGATAAAGCAGAGAGCTTTTAAAGAGGGAATTCCTGAGATTATGAACTAGCTTGGCTGCCAATAGTAGAATGAAGGAGACTAGGAAGAGATTAGAATTGAAGGAACACAGATCTGGGAGGATTGCACATCTGAAGGATGTTATACAGATAGTGAAAGATGAAGCCATATATGATTTGAACACAAAGACGAAAAGGTTTTGTATCCCAACATGTGGCTGGACTGGAAGTCAAGGGTAATGGCAACAAAGTTCTGCCATGGACATACTTTGCCAGCCTCCTGATCTCAATGTTTAACATTAGTTCTTGAGTCCAGCTGTGAGTCAGGCAAAGTTTCATTTCTCCTGTAGTTGAGGGGAACATTGGTGGAAATTCAAGAATAATGTCTTACTATAACAATGGATCATTTGAGAGGTCAGTCCATTATTGACATTTTAACAATCGGGCACCGTCTGTTGTGAATGACCACACATGTTTTATTTATGTTATGACGGTGGTAAACAAGAACTCTTGATAATTCAACTTCCATCATCTGATATTAATAGCTGATGGACTAAAGTGGCCTTTAAAAATTGGTAAATACTAATCTAAAATGGCTGCCACCATCACCTGAAGATAGATTGAGGTAAGCTTTTTGGACTTCAAACATTGGCTGTGCTTTATCTCCACAGATGCTGCCAGATTTGTTGTTTTTCCAGCAATTTCTGTTTTGTGTGAGATATACAAAACGCCATTAGTGTTACTATTTCATTCAAAAACAGTGAAAACCGACAATCAGGCCACTTGTTAGACCCCAGCTGGAATATTGTGGACAGTTGTGGGTGATACATTATAGGAAAGATGTGAATTCATTGGAGAGAGTGCAGAGTTGAATGGTTCCAGGGATGTGAAACTTCAGTAATGGGGCTAGATTGAAGAAGTTATGACTCTGCTTCTTTGAGAGAAGAAACTGGGAGGAGATTTGATAGAAGTTTCAAAGTCATGAGTGGGCTAGCTGGATTAGATAGGGAGAAACTGTTTCTGTTTGCAAAAGGAACAAGAATGAGAGGGCATATTTTAAAGTCATCTGCAAAAGAAGCAAGGATGGTGTGAGGGGAATAAAAAAAACTTCACACAACAGGTAGTTAGGATCTGGAATGCGCTGACTGGAAATGTGATGGAGGCAGGTTCAGTTGAAGCATTGAAAAGAGCACTGGATAACTATTTAGATAGAAATTGTATACAAGGATACAGAGAAAAGGCAGGAGATTGGTAATAGAAAATGATGCTTGTTTGAAGACCTGCTACAGAAACGATGGGCTGAATAGCTTCCTGCTGCAAGGTAACAGTTCCGTGATTCTGAGAAGTCAGCATCAAGAAATTTAAGTTCTATTTATTTTACAACTGCGTGATAATTTCACATATTGGGAGATGGGTTACCTGCTAGTATTTATTTTTAAAGGATGATGCAGCAAAACAGACAAAGATAAAAATGAGTTGGTGACAGGAAGCTGGAAACCCCCCTCTCCTGATCTCCCAAAGTCAAAATAAAAAAAACGAAAGTACTGTGGATGCTGTAAATCAGGTAACAAAACAGAAATTGCTGGAAAAGCTCAACGGGTCTGGCAGCATCTGTGAACGAAAAAACAGAGTTAACGTTTCGCGTCCGTTGACCCTTGAAGGGCAGCAAACAATTAATGAGAACTTAAGATATTCAACCTACACTGCTTCTGCAGAATATGAGTCAATATTAAACAATTGGCATCACATTTAAAATCTCAACCTCCAAGATCCTTAAGGCTTTTTTGAAAAATTGCACTGCTAAATTCTTCCTGCTAGTATATTACTCAAGTATACTTACTTCTGTACAAGCTTATTATCTATGTCTGTATGGGTGCATTTGATATTGTGTTTTTATTATTTTTCTAATGGTCAGTTGATAAGAAAAATCCTCTTCCTTAAACAAAGGCAAATGGAATGTTGATCTTTATTTCTAGACGACTGGAATAAAGGATGTAGAAGTTATGCTGCAGTTATACAAAACCCTGGTTAGTCCCTGCTTGGAGCACTATGAGCAGATCTGAGCACCACACCTTAGGAAGGAATACATTGGCCTTGGAGGGAGTGCAATGTAGGTTTACATGAATTATATCCGCACTCTCAGGTGTGAGGTTATGACGAGAAAGTATACAAATTTGGCCTGTTTTCTCTTTAATTTAGAACATTTAAAGAGCAACCTAATTGAATCTTCAAGATATTAACAGGCAGAGACAGGTACATAATGATAAATTATTCCCACTGGTTGGGGATTCTAGAACTAAAGGGCATAGTCTGAGAATTAGGAGTGAATCATTCAGGAGAGATGTTAGGAAGCACTTTTACATACAAAGAGTGGTAGATATATGAATAGGAAGGGTTTAGAAGGATATGGGCTAAATGCTGGCAAATTAGACTAGATTCATTTAGGATATCTGGTCGGCACGGATGAGTTGGACCGAAAGGTCTGTTTCCATGCTGTACAGCTCTATGACTCCATGTTTGGAACTCTCTCCCACAGACAACAGTGGATACAGCATCAGTAGTTAATTTTAAATCTGAGATAGCTAAATTATTGTTAAGCAAAGGTATTAGGTGATATGGGCCGAAGGCAGGTATATGGAGTTAGAACACAGATCAGCCATCTCAATGAATGGTGGAAAAGGCTCACAGGGCTGAATGACCTACTCCTGTTCCTATGTTCTCGCAAGAAAACATGATAATTTGGCTCCTTTATTTTGAGTTAATTAATTACATTTGAATTGAAGTGCAGTGGCTGCACATTAACAAGAAAAATATCTGTTGGAACTGGGAGAGGGTTAAAAAGAGAGGAGTTGATTCTAATGTTACCAAATCAATGAATGGGATTCTACGTGATAATACAATGGTGAACGTAAAATATGAGTTAATATTACACAACATAACCACAAAAATCTTAAAAAGATGTTGACCTTTTGCAACTATTTATCATTTGGTTAAAATTTACACATTCTATCACGGTGAGGGGCAACTGCCATATCTGTTCTGACCCTTGGAGAGACAGCACCTTGCAACAAGCTCCATCTTGTCCCCGTGACTTAGAAACATAGGAATAAGAGTAGCAACGCAGCCCTTCAAACCTGTTGTGCTGTTTATTTGGCAAATTTGACTCCATTTGCTCCCTATCACAGGATACCTTCAAATAACAAAAAAAAACTACCAATCACAGTTTTGCAAAGTTCAGTTGGCCCTCAATATCTACAATGAGATGTTACTTATTAAATAAAGGAGAGCATTTCACTTTTTCACTTATTTCCACAGAAAATTTTCTATTTTAAATACCTCAGCTCTAATTTTAAGTTTAAACTCTCCTGTCCAGGATTTTCCCACCAAAAATGTCTTTGTAACTACCCTAACTTTTTTCCTCCATCATTTGAAAATGTCCAACTATCCTCTAAAGTCAATGAACTCCAAACTAGGACTATGCAATGTTTCTTCATGAATTAATGAAGCCCTGGTATCATTTTGGCAAGTTAACACTCCACCCCTTCCAAGGTCAGCTGACCTTTCCTGGGAAAACATTTCCTTCAGTTGAAGACAGAGTCACAGGGCTTTTATGGTATAGAAAAAGGCCCTTCAACCCATCATGCCATCTCGCATCTAATTATTCTGATCTCATTTTCCAGCACTTGGTCAGTAGCCTTGAATGCTGCAGCATTTTAAGTGCTTATCTGCATAGTTCTTAAATGCTCTGATATTTCTGCCTCTATCACCCATTTAGGCAGTGAGTTCGAAAGACCTTCCACCCTCAGGGTGAAAAAATATTTGTCAAATTCCTCTCAACCTCATGCTCCTTGTCTTTAAAACCGATTTTTTTCCCTTTACTAAAGGGAATGGGGTCTCTCTATCTGCCGTATTAATGCCCCTCATAAATTTATACAACTCAATCGGGGTCCCTTAAACTTCTCTGCTCTTAGGAAAGCATTCCCAACCTATCTAGTCTCTCCTATCACTGAATAACTCTAATCCAGGGAACATCTTGCTGAATCTTCCCATCAGCCTCTTCAGTGCAATCACATCCTTCCTATGGTGTGGGGACAAGAACTGCATACAGTACTCCAGCTGCGGCCTAGTTAACATTATATACAGCCCCACCATAACCTCCCTGCTCTTGTATTCAGTAAATGGAGTGTAACCAAGGCCCTGCATTACTGAAATGACACTTGTGCACTTTTTTTTAATCTCATTGCCTTCAGATAAAGGGCATTTGACAATGAAATGGGAAATCAAACAGACTTGCAATCATTTATTGTATACCCAGTTCACGTGTCCAAAGACTAGAGACCATAACCTGAATTAAACTGTGAGTGCGTACTTTCAGTAAGGACCCTATCCATGATTTATTTTCTTTTTAAATGGCTCATAATCAGCTGAATTGCTTTTATGAATTTCATCCCATTATTTTAGCCACTGGCATTTCTGTTACATTGAAGCCACATTTCAATTAGCATTTTAATATGTTTCTGAAGGTACTAATCCCTTGTTCCAGTGTGTCATTGGAATGTGTCTGCTACCATAGCAGACAGAATCACTATTAGTGTCAGTGCTAACACAGAGGGTAATAGTCTTAATAACATTCTGCCGACATGAAGACAACCCGCTACCAAGCATCATACTTTTCAAATTGCAATTACTTTTATTTAAAAATTTATATTGTTAAGTGTTCACTGTTGCTTTTGATTTGGTGAATGAATTATTTAATAAGCTCTGGCATTAGCTTTTGGAATTTGCTTACTTTAGCTTCTACTTAATAAAACTCTCAATTGAAATGTAAGATTACATGTCAAATTCATTACAAACTCATTAGTTCCTTTTTTTTAAAATATATTTTTAATAATTGTTGGTAACATTTAGCAACTTGTCACCAGAACCAAATGTATCAGAAGAGTTATTGTATTAACAGTTTATTAGAATGGAACCTGCAGGTTAAAAAAGAATTTAGAATTGAAAATCTTTACTTACACCATGATTCAAAGTGGGCCTTTTTTCAGTGACTGGAATCAAAGAAGGTGAGAAGGAAGAGGAGGTTATCGTGTACATTCTAAGTCAGGCCAGAGGGATGTTTGAGGGTCATTTGGAGATGGGTGGTGATGGGAAGCTTTCGAGGAAAACTCTGTTTGGCAAACCATCCCATTGATTTTAGAGAAAAGTTTATTGTTGGTGGATTACTAAAGAAAGAATCATATTTTAACTTGTTAGCCATCTTTGACACTGTAATTTTTCATCAAGTTGCTGATTATTGAACAAGCAATTGATCTCCAATCAAGATATTGATTAAGAATTGTTCAATTCTAAAGAACACATATTCAAGTGATATTTTACTTTGTGTGCTGCATACTGATCTCTTGTTTTCTTCCTTATTTCCTCTCTTAATGGTATTTCAACCTGAACAGTATCCTGTTCCTTACTGGGCACTGTGATGGAACCAGATGTTGCGACAGAGGTGATTCAGTGCAGGCATCTTAGAAATCAGTACAATCAGCCACTGAGCTTCAAATGCGATTTACCAATGCAGACATGACATGTAACCTTCAAGAAACAATCCACACTCCATTTTTTCAGTCGCATTAAAAAAAACTACACAAGAGGTGAGCAAGGTCAGTTCTAATATAGAAATCATTTAATGTCAGATATTCTGCACAGAATCCAAAGCTGCCTGCTGCTGTGACTTTTCCATTACAAAGCTAGATCTTATTCACTTGCAAGCTAACAGTAGGAAGATCAATTAATTTTATTAATACTGTAATGTATTCCTTCTTTAACATAATTAAGTTTTAGACACCCATGCAGTATTGCTGAAAACCATTCTCTTGGCTGAGACAAACAGCAGCATCGGATTTGACAAAGTCTGGAATTTAAACAAGACACATCAGCCATGGAAATCAAAAATGTTGGAAATTCTCAGCAGGGCTGGCAGAAACGGTGGGCAAAGATAAATAATTAACATTTAAGGTCAATTTCAGTCTGTTTCATCAGAACTGGGAGATATTGGCTGGGGCTACTTTCCCTGGAGCATCAGAGGCTGAGGGGAGACCTTATAGAGGTTTATAAAATCATGAGGGGGCATGGATAGGGTAAATAGCCAAGATCTTTTTCCCATGGTTGGAGAGTCCAAAACTAGATGGCATAGGCCTAAGATGAGAGGGGAAAGATTTAAAAGGGACCTATGGGGCAACATTTTCACACAGAGTATGGTGTGTGTATGGAATGAGCTGCCAGAGGAAGTGGTGGAGGCTGGTACAACATTTAAAAGGCATCTGGATGGGTACATGAATAGAAAGTGGGTTTAGAGGGAATAAAAACCAAAATAACTTTGGATGCTGTAAATCAGGAACACAAACAGAAGTTGCTGGAAAAGCTCAGCAGGTCTGGCAGCATCTGTGAAGAGAAAATCAGAGTTAATGTTTCGGGAAGGGCCAGCAGACCCGAAATGTTAACTCTGATTTTATCTTCACAGATGCTGCCAGGCCTGCTGAGCTTTTCCAGCAACTTCTGTTTGTGTTCAGGGTTTAGAAGGATGTGAGCTAAGTGCTGACAAATGGGATTAGATCAATTTAGGATATCTGGTCGGTATGGGCGAGTTGGACCGAAGGGTCTGTTTCTGTGCTGTACAGCTCTGTGACTCTTTGAAATGCAATAGGTCTAGGGAAATGGTGAGAGCAGGATATGAAGCAAAAGGGGAGGTCAGGGATAGGGTGGGAGGCAGGAGAGATTAAAACCAAAGGGATCATGCTACATTGTGTCTCCCTCTGCCTCCACCAAAGGCACCATCCATATAAAAAACAGTTAACCACATACCCCAGCCCTACAGTTCCCCTGTCCAAACTGCCAATCACAGGCAGCCCAAATATGCCCCAAACCTGCCTTCCAATCAGCCATATCACACATTGTTTCCCTCAGCCTGTCAAAATCACAGTAAAAGAATTTAATTCTACCGTTCCCCAAGGTGACCCTTTACAGAGTGCTGGTCCAGCCAGCTCAAAACCAGCAGGGACAGTAGAACCTGCCCATGGCATAGTCCTGGCCATCTGTACCTGTAGTGGTCTCCTACAACTGGTGTAAATAAGACCTTCCGATTTAAACATTAACATAATGTTCCCACCTACTGGAGGCTGAATCTCTACCCAAACCTTTTAAGGCATAACTGTGGGAGTTTCCTATAATTCCCATCCAGTTGCCACCACTACAGCCAATGTAATCAGTGTGCCTTTCAATATGACAACCATGAAGGTAAGACAGCTGAGCATCAAAACTCTCACATCATTGGTAGAAACATCTTTTAATCCTGGTTTAATCAGAATTTCTGTCTCGACAAGTCTTCCCATTTCCTCAGATAGTTCTCAGTAATCCAGCATTGTGTACACAAAGGACCACACGTGGGGCTCTTGTGGTGCAGTGGTAGTGTCTGTACCTCTAAGCCAGGAGGCCAAGGTTCAACTCCTACCTGCTACAGAAGTGTGTAATAATACCTCTGAATGGATTGATTAGAAAATATGTAAAAACACCAGGAGAATTTTGTTTTTTAACTAAAATATACACTCTGATGCATTACTTTTAAAGTTCTTTAATAAATATTATTATTATATTCAGAAACTCAAGACAACCATGCTCCGAGTGAGTCTTTTATGGTGAGTAATACTGTGTCAACTATCTGTGATTCCTGTCACCCCACCCTCCACCCTCCCCTAAACACATCCGACTTCTCATCTTCTGCTATCACAATCAATCAGCTGGCAGATCAGTCTGGAGGAACTGCAGGCACTAGAAACAACTTTGATCCAGTGTTCCACATCTTCCAGAGTCTAATTAGCATTGTAAGTAAATAGCCAACAGCATTCTTTAGTCCCTGCAACAAATTAAGAGGAAACTTTGAAGAACTGTGGAACTTGACATCTGACTAACAAACACTTTAAATTTACATTTCAGACAGACTCATTAAACTTACCACTGCATTTAAATATATATAAAGAAAACACACTAAAACAAGACTGGACTATCTCTTCAAGAGTCACCTGGAACATTTACAGTGTTTATACATTCCACTTGCACAAATAGTACAACTGTCTCCCGACAGTGACTAGACAGACTATAATGACTACTTTCTCTAGTTCTACTTTTCCATTGGAGTGTTTCACTTTTGTAATTCAGAATTTTACTTCCTGCTCTTGCATTGGAAAGGGAAGGCTTTCTACATAGCTATATCTATACACTGCCATTATATTCTCAAGTGCAACTTCAGCCAACATTATCAAAGAGCCCTCCCATCCTGGTTATAATCTCTTCCAATCTCTTTCATTGGGGAGAAGATGCTAAGGCTTAAACACACATACAAACATAGAGTCTTTCCCATTGTTATTAGACTTCTGAATGGACCTCTGAAATTTTAAATTTCAATGTTGATCTCACTCTTTGTGCACCTTCTTAACAGTCATAACGTTGTATTCCTTGCTCCATTCACTCACCCCATGATCTTAATAATCCCTACAGCATGGAAGCAGGCTATTCGGCCCATTGAGTCCACACCGACCCTCTGAAGAGCATCCCATCCTAGAGCAATTTAGCATGGCCGATCCACCTGACCTGCACATCTTTGGACTGATGGAGGAAACCCACGCAGACATGGGGAGAATGTGCACACTCCACAGATAGTCACCCGAGGCTGGAATCAAACCCAGGTCCCTTGTGCTCTTAGGCAGCAGTGCTAACCACTGAGCCATCATGCTGCCCCTGGTATGGTACTGCACGCAAAACAAAACTTTTCACTATACCCAGGTACATGTGACAAAAATAAATCAAATCAAAAATTCATTTTTAGTTATTGTTCATGGTAAACTGATCCTTCTTATGGGCTAGCATATTAATCGCCTACACCATGAATTTTATTTTGCATGCTAATTTTTGATGTGGGTATCTTGTCAAATGCCTTTTGGAAAACTAAGTCCACCACATCTATTGGTTCTTATTTAACCATGTTGCTTATTCCTTCCTCCAAAGAACTGCAATTTTAAATTAACCAGATTCTCCCTTTCACAAAGTCATGTTGACTGCACCTGATTGCGTTGAGATTTTCCATGTGCCCTGCTTAAACCTCTTTAAGGATAGATTTCAGCACTTCCCTTATGATAAATGTTATGATAATGGGACTACAATTTTCTACCTTCATGTCTTCTCTATACTTTTACATTGAGAAGTTACATTTGCTATTTTCCAATCTGACTTTCTAAAGTCTAAGGAATTTTGGAAACTTAAAACCAATATATCTACTATTTCAACCAGGACATGGGTACTTGTTAACCTTTAGTTCTTCCAATTCCTTTCCTTTAGTGATTGTCATTTTTCCAGATTACTCCCTTCCTTTCAGGTCTCGATAGAAAATTATTTCTTGGATGTCTTGTGTCTTCTATACCAAAGGCAGCTACAAAATATCAGTTTGCCAGTTCCTGATTCTCATTAGTAATTCCTCAGTCTCTTGCTCTGGAAGACCAACCCTCCTTCAATATACTCTCTTCACTCAGAATGTGGGGATATGTCAATAATATGTCCGGCATTAAAATGCTTGTTTAGTGGTGCACTTGTAACCATTGTTGTTTAAATACGTGGTTTACTCATTCCTTTTGAGGGAAAGAAATCTGCCCTCCTTACCTGGTCTGGCCTACATTGGACTCCAGACCCACGGCAATGTGGTTGACTCTGAACTTCCTTTGGGCAATTACAAATGGGCAATAAATGCTGGCCTAGCCAGTGACACCCTCATTACATGAATGAATAAAGGGAAAAAAGAGAAAGCCATAAAATGCCAAAGAACCTCCGTTTAGCTGGGCAACTTCAGACATGACATTTGAGAAGAATTACCTCATTAGAAAAATAAACATAATCTTTGATATTGAAATGAGAAGTTACTTCATCTAAAGGTCGATTCAACATCTTATCTCTCCATTGCTGCCATAGATTGAGCAGTTCAGGATGGAACATTGCACGTAGAATCATGTGGATCCATAACACAGAAAAAGGCCTTTTAACCCATCAAGTCCATGCCAGTCAAAAACAACCACCTTACTGTTTTAAACCTATTTTCCAGCACTTTTATATGCCTTGACACTGCAAGTGTGCACCACTTATTTCTTAAATGTTATGAGAGTTTCTATCTTGACCACCATTATAGGCTGTGCAGCCAAACAATTTCTAGGGATGAGTCATAAGGAGAATGGAAAGGTTCAACTGAAAATTTTATTCTAAAGCATATGTGATTATGTTTACTTATACTGTTTGATGTAAAGTATAAGTACTCATCTAAGACTGTATTTATCTTGTAGTGTCTGCTTTTGATTGTTCTTATACAGCCATTTTCAGTTCACATTTTTTTCATAAACTGGTGAACTAGGTGGGGTCATTTCTTTCATTTGATCATTCAGTGTTTGAATATCTAAAGTACATAATTACATTATTTAAACATTATATATAAACATTAATGGTCTCTACCAGATCGTAACAACAGCCAGATAACTTTCCAGGCACAAATTTGCCAATTTAGACAAGGTGAAATTGGACCCAGCAAGGCAGACTGAAATCAGCAGTTTCACAGAGTCATGCCTTAAATCTGAACAAAGTCACATATGTCCACAGGGGGGAAAGCAATGAGGAGAGATCCAAATTGAGAAATCAATTTGTGCTAACTGTCGTCTTCTGATATTTTTCGAAGCCAGTCCAGTCTGCTCACTCTGTTTGTGTGAGGTGATGGCTATATTCAACAATGCTACACATTCTGAAAATAAGTCTCGCCTAACAATACAGAAAGATTGAAAATGTCAGCACAGTCTGTGTTTTGGAACTGTCATACACGGTGACTAAGAAACAATAAGATTGACTCAGTTAAGCATATGATTCTTTACCTTTTTGGCACTCCAATTTGGAATTATTGAGCTCAAGTCTGATCAAGGATTCTTTCAACATATAAAGGAGAGTTAATGAATTCAGAATAATTGCAATATGGAAAGCTCTTTTCTATGTCCACATACAGCTGTATGCATAATAAGGTTTCTCTTATAATAAAGGTCAAATACTGCAGGTGCTGGAAATCTGCAACATACACAGAGAAAGCTGGGGAAACACAGCAGGTCTGGCAGTATCGATGAAGAGAGAAACAACGTTTCAAGTCTGGTATGACTCTTCTTCAGAACTCTGAAGTAGCTTCTTCTAATATTGTTCCAGTGACATGCTTCGCTACTGAATTCAGGAGAACGTCTCAAAGTATTAGCCACACAGCCAGTCAGAATAAAACTGTATATAGACAGTTTCTTTTTATTCACTCACAGACTGAGGATGTCGCTAGCTAGGCCAGCATTTATTGCCCATCTCTCATTGCCCAGAGGGCAGTTAAGAGTTAACCACATTGCTGTGGGTCTGGAGTCACGTGTAGGTCAAACCAGATAAGGATGGCAGTTTCCTTCCCTAAAGGACATTAGTGAACCAAGTGAGGAAGGGTCACTGGGCCCGAAACGTTAACTCTAATTTTTCTCCACAGATGCTGCCAGACCTACTGTGTTTTTCCAGCAACTTCTGTTTTTGTTCCCGATTTACATCATCCACAGTTCTTTTGGTTTTCCCCAATAATTAACAATGGATTCATGATCGTCATTAGAATCTTAAATCCAGGTACTTGTTGAATTCAAATCCCACCATCTGCTGTGGTAGGATTCTAACATTGCCTGGGTCTCTGGATGAAAAGTGCGGTGATAAATCCATGAGGCCACTGCCTCCCTCTAATGCAGTACTCTCACAATATCTCGTATCAAAACAGTAAGTGCTGGAGAAATGTAGCAGGTCTGTCAGCATCTATGGAGAGAGAAACAGAGTTTACATTTCAAGTCCAATTTGACTGTTCTGGTTTTGAGTAATCAGGTTAAATTCAGACCTTCAACCAGGGATATGAGGTCAGAATTCTATCTCTCCAGACACAAAACATGTCTCCAACTTGAGGGACTAAACATTCAGTTTGTATTATACTTTGAATGAATGATATTCTGAGACGTGCAGCATATATCCGTGAACACTTCACTGTAAAACAATTCACAGGTACAATAAAAACTGATGTCAAGTACTAAACAATCTCAGGAATGAATTCAAATGCACGAATCATCTGTTGCATTACTTATGAATCATGTTTAGTCTCGTGATGAACTATCTCTTGCTTTCATTATCCATCTATTAACGTGACTCCTTTGAGTTCATTATTGTTTAATTGCTTACATGGATTCCAGGACATGTATTGCTGTACAGATTGTTTGCCTTATTTTAACATGCTGTTTAATCTTAGATTTTGATACGCATTATAAATAATAGTGAGCTGGGACTCTGTTTGTCTTTTCCAGAAGTGTCGAATTAAACAAAGCAGAAAGCTACCAGATGCCTGCTACATATGTGACACCTTGCTTAAGCATCCTTTCCTGTTACTGATGGCAGGTTGCGATGGAATACTAAAAGAGACCATCTTTCTGAATATTTCTTTAATAACCTGCAGGGATATCTGAAATCAATCAAATTTACTGCCTGTCACATCAGGGGAAGCTGAAGCAGACTGGATGGAATATATGCAAGCAAAACAGAATTCAATATAAGGTCACTGATCAAATTTCAGAGAGATTTGGAGCATCATGCAGAATCTAGGTTATTTCCTGGTGGATTTATGGCTCATTTTATTCCAATGGTCTGTCTGTAAATCACCTCCAAAGTACACGCCCACAGGGAAGAAAACATGACAGTAATTTAGTTCAGGATTTGAATATTCGAAGCTCAGGTGTTTGATAGAGTACAGGGTTCAATAATGGACTGTTGCAAAGCAAAGCCACCTGCCAAAAGAAATTGAAATAGGGATGAAAAATTAAACGTAATGAGAGTGCAAGGCAAGGAACAGGTAGAGGTGGAAATGGAGTGGAATTCCTTTATTGCATTTTATTCATGTTCCATTTATATGGAGTAAAAGAATCATTTATATTCTAATAATCAGAATTATTCAGGGAGAAATGAAAATCTGGAAATATGATAATTTTACATTCTGATGTGTTAAAGTGAATCATCAAGATAATGATTAACACAATATTTCGATTGACTGTTCGCCATCAGGTGTCCACAGGGGTTTTGATACTCCACTATCTCTCCATGGATTCCCACAGCAGAAGATTAGGACAATGTGAGTGAGAATTCCAATCCCAGTGTTCTCAGGAATTCAGATGCAGAATTGCTGGTGAGATGCTAACATGGGATCTTCCCTGTCAATGTCAATTTCTTGGGAGGTGAGATGTGAAAGCTTAAATGCTAAATAGAAGAAAAGAAAAGCCATCCTACATGGTAACAAGGTGTAGAGCTGGATGAACACAGCAGGTCAAGCAGCATCATAGGAGCAGGAAGGCTGGCGTTTCGGGCCTAGACCCTTCATCAGAAATTTAGGTATTGCTGACTGTATTTTCAACACAGGCATGTCTGCAACTGTTTAAATCAATTGAGCCCAGAACTTCTGGCAGAGTTACTGCAATGACCCCAACACAGTGGAAGTGCAGTGTACAGACTGCACCATTGAATCGTTGGAGCTTGGGCCCAAAATGTTTATTTCAGCACAAACATGTCCTCAATAAAAGACCGTGTATATCATGGATTGAAACAAGTCATATTAAAAGCCTTGGGCAAACATATTTCAACAATATACATTGCATACCAAGCATAAACATGATGAAGAGTCTAATGATTGACTCTGAACCTTTATCAATTGTGATTCAACATCTGGAGTGTGCATATGTATGTGTTTGTGCGTGTGTGTGTGTGTGTTATGGGCAGGGAAGTTTGGTGGAACTGTTTGGTGGAAATCTGAAATTCAACTAAGGTTGGAATCTCTAATCTCAACTCAACTCCCAGATTTCAGACCTTCAATAAGCTCAGCAGACTTGCTCCACAACACAATCTAAGCTGAATTTAAAGGGACAATACACAAATATATATTGGGGTATTCAGGATGGATGACGGACATACCATATATAAACAGATTATGGTTGGTCTCAAATAAAAATCAACTCCCTTCATGGAATCCCTACAGCACGGAAGGAGGCCATTTGGCCCATCATGTCCCCACCAACTCTCTGAAGAGCATCCCACCCAGACTCACCCTCTACCCTATTCCTGTAACAGTGCATTTCCCATGTCTAATCCATCTAGCATGCACATCCCTGGACAATATGGGGAAGTTAGCATGGCCAAACCACTTAACCTGCACATCTTTGAACTGTGGGAGGAAACCACAGCACCCGGAGGAAACCCACGCAGACACG
>NC_063333.1:146047744-146126962 GCF_021869965.1 Rhincodon typus | reverse complement strand
GATGAACACAGCAGACCAAGCAGCATCAGAGGAGCAGAAAAGCTGACGTTTTGGGTCGAGACCGTTCTTCAGAAAAAAAATTCTTTTCTGAAGAAGGGTCTTGACCTGAAACGTCAGCTTTTCTGCTCCTCTGATGCTGCTTGGCCTGCTGTGTTCATCCAGCTCTACACCTTGTTATCTCAGATTCTCCAGCATCGGCAGTTCCTACTATCGATGTTTTAAAAAAAACTCTTGCTTCTTCCAGGTACACATGGCAAAGCCTGATGGGAGACCAACAGCTGCTCAATAATAATATTTATCCAACCTGTTCAAACAGGTTATGACACATCTCTGAAGCAGCTGACGCTTGGACCTGGGCCTCCTGGCTCAGAGGTAGGGACACTACTACTGCACCACAAACATTGAAAATTGAAGCAGAAGTAGGCCATTCAGCCCTTTGAGCCTGCTTTGCCATTCAGTCCGATCATGGTTGGTCATCCAACTCCTGTCCCTGCTTTCTCCCTATACACTCTCATCCCTTTAGTCCTGAGAACTATATCTAACACCTTCACTAAATGTTTTGGCCTCAACTGCTTCCTGAGTCAGAGGTAGAAACTCTACCATGGCAGTACAAGAGTAATCTCTGCGTTTTTTTTCTGAGACTTGTGTTACATTTTGTTGTTTTTGTCCTGGCAAATATTACTGCGCAACTTTGTTTAACTATCTCCCCTTTTCTTTTCAGTTCTCAGTGGGAAATGGCTTCTTAGATGCTGATAGCTATCCATTTATCACTTAAATTCACATTATTTACTAATCAATCTGTTTGGAGATGTTATTCCACACTTCTGGAGCAGGTGAGATTTACCACAAAGAATGCTGGGGGCTCAGTTTTTATGTATATTCAAGGCTGACATAGATAGATTCTTGATCAGTCAGGGAATCAAGGGTTATGGATGAAATAGCCCCACAGAGGTCAGTACCCCGTCACCAAGTCACCTTTTATTTACACATAGAAAGTCCTTCACACTTATCCAGTTCTCTCCGAGTGAGCAGAATATCTGACACTCCTGTTCATATCTGTCAGCCAAGGCTCCCTGATTGGAACAGGTTAACAGCCCCAATCAATGAACTCCTATTCTATGAGATGCACGTCGCTGATCTCGTTACAATCACTATAAAGTGGAAAGGACACGAAAGTGGGTGTGAGGAATGTTGGATCAACCACGATCCATTTGAATGGCAGAGCAGGTTCAAGGAACCTGAGTGGCCTACTCC
Organism: Rhincodon typus; assembly: GCF_021869965.1. Taxonomy (NCBI): domain Eukaryota; kingdom Metazoa; phylum Chordata; class Chondrichthyes; order Orectolobiformes; family Rhincodontidae; genus Rhincodon; species Rhincodon typus. Next base: position 146,125,708 of record NC_063333.1, on the reverse strand, counting down.
TGTTCCTATTTCTTATGGCCCTTAACTCCTCAAGGGTGGGAAAGGTGGCTAGTTTCCCAATTTGGGAACAAGGGTGAACTGCCTGTTGAATTCTATGTAGTGTGTGATTTCCATGATCTGGAGGCACAGATGAAAGTTAATGGAGTTGCCTCTGAAAGTCACCCCTGACCTTGTCTCTGACACTCCTCTCCCCATGACCTGGACCCTGTGATAACAAGAGACTAATAATGATACCTCTTTACCTCTGGATAACTCCAGAGTTGGCCTCAACCAGCAGATCGTAGGACCCAGAGGCCGCCAGACTCTGAACATCTGTCAGCATCTAATTACCCAGGTGTCTAAAGTATCGAGAGATCTGATTGGGCTGTCAGTGTGCTGCCTATCAGCCCTTTAATGAGAAACAAGTCTGGATTTGCATGTAGGCCAGACCAGATAAGGAAAGTAGATTCCCTTCCTTAAGGAACACTCATGAACTAGCGATGTTGTTGAAACAATTGATAGTGGTTAATATAAGACCTCTCACATTATAGCTCCAGTGACAACACCAATACAGATGTTGCCTGGCCTGTTAAATATTTTCAAAACTTTGTTTCTATTTCAATGTTTTATATGTCCATTTGTTAAATGAAAGGAAGATGTATATTTTAACAGCACTGTTTCATAACCTCACGATATACTGGAGTATTTTCTCACCATTTAGCTACATTGAAGTGTCATCAAAGCTGTGGTTTTAGTATTATCTGAGCCACAGTGGATAATGCTGTCGCTTTTGACTCAGAAAGTTGGGGTTTTAAATCGTACTCCAAAAACTGATGTCCAGGTGCACATCTGGGAGCATTGACTGTTGGATGAGACATCAAACTAAAACCCCATTTCCCCCTTTCAAGCAGAAATAAAAGATATCATGGGATTACTAGTAAATGCATGGGATGGAGTTGGGAATTAGAAAGCACTCAAAAATTTCAACAACAACTTATGTTTTCACTGTGCCATGAATATCTTATAAATTGTCTTAAAGTGGCTTAATAGTACTATCTCTTTAGAAACTGGTGCTGTCAGCAGCATGGTATATGATATAGATACAGTGTGGAGCTGGAGGAACACGGGCATCAGAGGGGCAGGAGAGTTTCGGATTGGTATCCTTCCTCAGTACCTGCCTACTCAGCTGGATCATCCCCAATGGAGTCCAAACAACATTCAGACCATCCCAGTTTGGCCCAAACTGTGACAACCGCTACATCGCAGTCCTGGTGAAGTGGATGTGAGGAATGTTGGATCGACCACAATCCATTTGAATGGCAGAGCATGTTCAAGGCCTATTCCTGTTCCTAGGCCTGAAACGTCAACTCTCCTTCTCTGATGCTGCCTTGTTTCTTCAGCTCCATACTGTATCGACTCTGACACCAGCATCTGCAGTTCTTCCTATCTCCTGGCATATGACATAGTTGTATCCACTGGAACTGTCTGTGGTATCTGCCTCCAAAACGCCTTCAGGAACTTTACCCAAGTTAGAATGGAACAGAATAACCTTTATTGTCACGGATATTTCACAGATACATTACTGACAGCAATTGGGAAGGAACTCCTCACGTAGTCTCTGGCAAAAGTTGGATAAATCTTGATAAACAATAGGTTTATCATAGAAACGCTAGTGTATAAAGAGGTCACTTGGCCCATTGAGTCTTCACTGGCCCTCTGAAGAGCATCCCACCCAGGCCCTCATCCTATTGCCGTAAACCTGTATTTCCCATGGCTAACCCAACCATCCTACACATCCCTGAACCCGACGGGCAATTTAGCATGGCCAATGCACCTAATGTGCACATCTTTGGACTGTGGGAGGAAACCGGAGCCCCCAGAGGAAACCCACGCAGATACAGGGAGAATGTGCAGACTTCACACTGAGGCAGTTGCCTGAGGTTAGTATCGAACCTGAGTCTCTTGTGCTGTGAGGCAGCAGTGTTAGTCACTGAACTGCTGTGCTGCTGTTCATCACAAAGTTTATGATAAAGTATTATTTGCTGGTTGTTAAATGTTAGTTGCATTACATCAGAGATAAATGAAAACCATTTGTTAGAAGTCAGCCCATTCAGAAGAGTAAGTACACATTACTGTGACAGGATTTGCATGTCGAAATTGTAGGTGGAATAGTCAGAAAGTCACATCAATAAGGCATTTTATAGTGGGACATCTTATATTGAAATGGACCCCTTCCCATCCTTTGTTCAGTATTGCCTCCCACTCTGGTGAATGTTTGGGACTCAGAATAGTTCCGATCGAGTTTTCTGGCAACATGAGGAGAAACCTGGATTGTGTGTGTTCATGGAAGATGTAGCAAATCGGATGCTCTTTTGAAGTCAGCACGAATAAAATTTGCAAAGGGCTTAAAGCGTATCTCATGATGCACAGTCACCCTCTTTACACTATCAGGCAACATCAAAACTAAACCTTACTCCACAGTCACCATTTGTTCACTGGCTGCAGATAGTCCCTTCCCCACACACACTCACAAACTCTCAAAAACCGTGAAAACTACCTGTTGAAAACTACAACCTTCACTGTTTCTAATGAGAGTGGCAGCAGCTCAGGAGGCCCAGCAAGGCTGCTTTGAAGTGTCTGATATCTGAAAAGCAAACATAAAAGCAATTTCAATCAAACCAGATTCAATTATTATTTGATTGTGGTGTGCATTTCTTCAGTTTGCAAAACTCTCCATTGCCATTTCTCACATTGCCTGGAATGCTTATTTTAATGGCAGGATTCAGGGAATCTGTGCTTTCTTTGCCAGGGCTGAGTGAGCAACAGGACAGAAAATAACAGGAGCAGCAGATCTGTCACTTATTAGGAACGTCAACGCTGTTCCATGTGACATTTGTTGTTCCTAACACTCAGGCCTGGTGGTGCCTATTGCTAATGCTATGCTGGAATTATTTTCCACTGAAATAAGTGGGATGAAAACAGCAAACTGGCAAAAGTCCCAAAGAATATTTTGCATCTTATCAATAACCGACATTTGTACTGAAGCCAGCACAAATAACAATAAGCCACAAAATGCAACATCCTGTGATTGCCGCTATTGACGTTGGGCCAATTTGAAAGAATATTATAATCTGTTGACCTGAAAGCCATGACCCGTCTGGTTGTACAGCTGCAGTTTCAGTGTGAAATGCAAGGAGAGGCTTACCTTGTAAAGACAGCACAGGCTACCACAGCTGGTGTGCATGATTTCAAAGATACTACCACTCCAACAGGCCTTTTTTAGATTATGAATTTTCTGTGAAAAAGCAGGCTAAAAGACAAATTACACTCAAGGGGGCCCCAGACTGTGTTGTTAACATTGACTGTGAAACTCACTGGGTGGTCGTTGCACTGTCCATATTGTGCTGCAATGTTCCTTTCACTACCTGCGCAACGCTGTTGCAGAGTCAGACACCAAGCTTTTGACCTACACACTGGAAGTGATTGATTTATTCTGGTCTTTACATTTAGAGGACTGGAGTACAAGGCTACACAAATTTTGCTGCAGCTTTGATGCAGTTATGCAAATCTCTGGTTTGACCCCACTTGGAGTACTGTGAGCAGATCTGGCTCCACAGTTTTTAGGAAGGTGATATTGGCCTTGGAGGGATTGCAATGCAGGTTTGCAAGAATAATACCTGGGCTTCTGGGGTTAAATTATGAGGAGAGATTATACAAATTAGACCTGTTTTCTCTAGAATTGAGAAAGTTAATGGATGAACTGATCAAAGTCTTCAAAATATTAACAGGAAAAGACAGAGTCAATAATGGTATACCATTTCCACTCTGGGGATTCTACAGCTAGGAGTCATATTCTGAGAATTAGGGCCAGACTGTTCAGGTGAGATGTTAGGAAGCACCTCTATACAAAAATTGTGGTAAATGTTTGGAATTCTCTTCCACAACACCAGAGGATGCTGGAACAGTTGTTAATTTTATATCTGAGATAGATATTGTTTTGTTAAGGAAAGGTATTGAAGCAAGTGGACCAAAGGCAGGTATATGGAGTTATCAAATCAGCCATGATCTCATTGAACAGTGACACAGGCTTCCGGGGCTGATTGGCCTACTCCTGCTCCTATGCTGCCTTCATCCTTCTAGATGGTTGAGGTCATAGCTTGGAAGGTGATATTGAAGGTGCCTGAATCTAAATTCTGCCAGCTGCCATGATGAGATTTGAAACATCATCCCAGATCCTTAACCTGGCTCTCTGGAATTTTTTTTGTTTACTTGTGGGTTGTGGGCATTGCTAGCTGACCCACATTTATTGCCTAGCCCTAGTTAGGCTTGAGGAAGGGGTGGTGAGCTGCATTCTTGAAACACTACTAACTTAGAGGCGTTATCACTTCATTCTCAGCATCCTGTTGTATCCTCCTTGTCCATCTTGAATTCCAGATATGTCTAATAACAAGAACACATCTTACATTCTTCCACTTTGAGCTTCTGCCAGAGACTCTCAGGAAAGACCTGTGGTGGAATTTCAGGTCAGGAATTTTTTAATTACATTCCAAATTTAGAAGGAAGGATTTTACACTCACATTGAACATGTCTTGTGGCACAGTGAGTATAATTCCTGCCTCTGAGCCAGAAGGTCTGAGCTCAAATCCCACTCCAAACTTGACAGGCAAGGAATATATGTTTGTAACATGGTCAAACAGGTCAATTATCAGCTTGTAAATATTTACAACCCATGCAGGTGGTAAGATCAGGAGAGATTCCAGGTCATCTAAGTGATAGGAAGATATTGGAGCCTCCCTCATCACTATCCAGACTTTCAGGCTGCAACATGCAAGTAAAAGCCACAGAACCTCAGGATCCCTGGTGATGGAGGATCTCTTGGTTCAGTTGACAGGAAGGACAATATGGATCTGATCAGTGCCCATTGGTATTAGGTTGACTCCTGTTTGCATTGGGATCGATTCAGAACCTGCGTCCTTACCAGATCCATGATGGGGCTTGGGACACTGTGTGATGGACCTGTCTTCAGGCAGAAAACTCAAGGAACCAGAAGAAATCAATGGCCTCAGACTGTGAGCTGAAACAATGGTAGGACCGAGCCTCCTGCTTGGTGAACAAAGCACTGCCCATGTTCATGCAGCAGCCTCACCCATTGTTGAAGAAGTTGAGCAAAGATCAAATCGTTACATCCTGACAAGGCAATCGCTGTCACAGTGAGCTGGTGGAGACTTGATCCAATTCATGTCAAGTTCAAGCGGGAATAAGGAATGAATCTACATTGATATAGTACCTTTCATGTCCTCAGGGTAAACCAAAATGGTTTACAATCAATGAAGCACTTTTGAAGGAGAGTCCCTGTTGTAATATAAGCAAATGCAGCAGCTTATTTGAGAACAACAAGGCTCCACAAACAGCGATGAAAATAATGACCAGACAATCTGTTTTCGATGTGGATGTGCATTCAATATGCTAATGTACATTTTTCGTTCTTTCCTCATCTCCTTTAGAATCCATTCTATCTGCCACTTATCATTGCCCTGTCTAGACACTGCATATGCCACTGATTTCAAGGCCACTACAAACAGTGATCTTATAACAAACACTTGAAAGTACAGAAGAATGGCTGGGAATGATGAATTATTTCTTCTTGGTTATTTCTCACACTTGACACAGCACTTTGAATATTAATGCACTCTATCACTGGGCTACCTAAACTAACATATTTCTCATGTTGACACTTTATGGTATGAGTAAAACCCACAGACACACTGTACTGGCAGAGGAGAGAGTTAACTGTTCCTGGTTGTTACAGTTCAGATGTGCTTCCCAGCAATGTTATTTCATGAGTTCATAACAAAAAGACAGTTCCCATAAGATAACCTGTGTCTTTTTTATGAACTGAATCTAACAATCTGTTTTTGGCATGAAACTATGCACCAGGGATCACAATGGCCAATGATCACACTTTCTATCCAGTCTGAAAGGTAAATGGCAAATTGTCAAATGGTGACTTTCCAGTTTAAAATGAATAGTGAAGATTATTTATAAAAGCAGAATTATGATGAAGCATGGAAAAAGTCATGAAAGTTGAACTAAACATTGCAGGAGAAGGATCTTGCACTGTCTTTCCAAACTGCCAGCCTCCATCTAAGTGAAAAGCTGTCAATCAAACCATTTCAGAATGTAATGGGGGATTCAATGCAAATAGGAAATTGACAGATAAACTTACTAATATCTCAACAGTTTTCACTCAATTCGCACCAAGAGCCAACATGAGCAATCAAACACTGAGCTCAAACCCTTAGCTTTACCCAGCTGGAAAGTAATTCTCCTCTCTGAGACCCACACTCTCTAATTTCTAATAACAGAATAGAAATGATTGGAGCACTGTGTTGAATAACCATCTGCTACAATCTATTGGTTGGGATAGAGTGCTGCCAACAATTCTTCTTTCTGAGAAGATTTTAATCAACTTGTCCAGACAGATTATGACTCCCCTATGGAGCAGGTGGGATTTGAACCAAGCCTCCTAAATCATATGTAGGGGCCCTATTATCACACCACAAGGGCTGCAAAACATACTCTTTTTCATGCATAGCTAATAACACAGACATTAGCCAATCTTGTTTCAAAGATAGTAGGAACTGCAGATGCTGGAGAATCAGAGATAACACGGTGCAGAGCTGGATGAACACAGCAGGCCAAGCAGCATCAGAGGAGCAGGAAAGCTGACGTTTTGGGTCTGCACCCTTCTCCAGACCCAAAATGTCAGCTTTCCTGCTTCTCTGATGCTGTTTGGCCTGCTGTGTTCATCCAGCTCTGCACCTTGTTATCATCAGCCAATCTTCTTTACTTTTTCAAACCAAAACTCTAATCAGGTTAAACCTCTAATCAGGTTTTGTAACAGTGGGTCACTGTTTCAAAAACTCATCATTTCTGGGCAACCTCTGTTTAGGGAAGTTGATTGCCTCATGGTATTATCACTGGGCGTTTAATCTAGAGACCCAGAGAATGTTCTGAGGACTGGGGTTCAAATCCCACCAGGGCAAATGGTGAAATTAGAATTCAATTTTTTTAAAAAAATGACTGGAATTAAGAATCTAAGACGACCATCGTCAATTGTCGGAAAAAGCCCATCTGGTTCACAAATGTCTTTTAGGGAAGGAAACTGCCATCCTTGCCAGGTCTGGACAACATGAGACTCCAGACCCACAGCAATGTAGCTGAATCTCAACTGCCCTGTCAGATGGGTAATAAATGCTGACCTAGACAGAGATGCCCTCATCCCATGAATAAATGAATTAAAAAAAACTCTAAAGCAATTGCAAACCAGTCCAGAAGACCACACTATTCCTATTTTGCTGAGTTCTATTGTTAGTACACTCCTCAAGAGCAGATGGGGCTTAAACCCAGTTCTCTTAGCTCAGAGGTAGGGACACTGTCGCTGTGCCATCGGAGATCTGACATCCTTTTATTTTAAATATTGGGTCTAAGGTCCTATTTAGTTAATAGTGGTAGAGGATGAGCCATTAGTGAGTCTTGACAAGAAGACATACTTACGATTAACAAAATGTAATTGATTCAATGATAGCAATAGGTATAAGTTGAATTCGCTTGTTAATCAAAATTACTAAGACTGTCAGGAGACATTGATAACATATCTGTCTGCATCAAGCTCCTGAACTAGATTCCTTTATTCTCCATCCTAGACTGTATCAATCATCAGATTGAATGGAGATTAATGTAACCTCCAAGATTAACTCTGTCAGAACCATTTCCTTATACAATGGATAGCTAGGAGATGCCCTGAGTGTCTAAAATTCATCTTCATGTCTTCATAAACAAATTCCAGTAAAAATATCTCAGGGCACCACAATAAGGTTTAATTTTCACCGAATTCCAGCTGCGTTGTATGTGAAGGAAGTTCCAAGCAACTTCCAGTTCTATCATCTAGAAGGGCCAGGGCAGCAGTTGTATGGAAACAGCCCTCCTGTAAGTTCCCCTCACAACCATGAACTTTTCCTGCCTGAGAACTATAATAACTGGGATCAGAGTCTGGGAACTCCCCCTCCAACAGCATTGTGGGTGCTCTTATGCCAAGCAGACTGCAGGGGTTCAAGAATACAGCTTCACAAGGGGAAATTAGGAATGGGTAACTATTATATGGCCTTGTCAGCGATGCAAACAATCCATAAAAAAATGAGAATGAGAATATAAAGGGGAAAGGGAGAGGTGGAGAGTCAGGATTGGAGGTGAACTGCAGTTTTAATGCAGGAGAAGTAGAGGTGTGCCTTTCCCACCTTGCTGCACATGAAGGTAAGGTAGAAAGAAAACACAATTGCCAGTCTCCTCTGTGGCTTCCAGTCATCTCTTTACAGGATGAATACCAAGCTCCAATTCAACTTAATGAATTCCCTGAGCTTCGTAATTGAACAGCAGCTGGCTACTTAAACACAAGTGCTTCTTGCTTTTAAGCAACATCAAAGTAACTGTATTTTCAGCTACTCTTAACCGACAATCACAAGTGTGAACTCTGGATATTTATTACTGTCACAATCCGAGGACTTTAATGTGTCACACATATTGTCTTTACATCATCTTGTGCATTATGCCAGTGGTGACTAGCGATCAGGAATCACACCCAGTCCGAGACCCAAATAGGAAAACAATGTTAAATTAAACAGATAAACATGGAAATGAATGAACTTGTTGAAATGCAGTTTCATTTTGAAGCAATTAAGTAAAGTCACTGTCGTCTTACCAAACCATAGGGCTGCTCTATCATTCCACCCCCAACTGCCCTCAAGAAGAGTGGCTGTCTAACCTCAGGGTCACCATGCCTCAGATGAGGGGCGAGTGTATGAGATGAATCAGATTAGTAAATGCCGCTTCACAGTTTTACTGGCTTTTTTTTTCAGATAATCAGTTGGACTCAGTAATTCTGGGTCTTCAGTCAAATTCCACATTATCTTGAGGAAAGTCATGCATTTTTAAAATGCTTTTTTCCCTCCAAAATCTGCATGATATTAGCTACACATTGGTGCAGCATTCCTTTTGATTAGTAGATGTGTCAGTGAGGGAAAAAAATAATACATTTTCTGTCTTCAAAGATGGTGATTGGATACAGAGGAGAAAAAAAGCAGCACAAAGGTGACAGATTAATAAAAAAAATCTACCTGTTCAGTCACTGGTGCAACACTGCATCAATAGTGGAGAGGTCATGGCCTGGTGGTATTATCGTTGGATTATTAATCCAGAGACCCAGGTATTGTTCTGGGGACCTAGGTTCAAATCCCATGATAGCAGTTGGTGGAATTTGAGCTTACAAGAAAAGGATCGAACAATGGCCATGAATCTGTTGTTGGAAAAACCCATCAGGTTCACTGATATCCTTCAGGGAAGGAACCTGCCATCTTTACCTGGTCTGGCCTACATGTGACTCCAGATCCACAGCATTGTGGTTGGCTTTCAACTGCACTCTGGGCAATTAGGGATGGGCAATAAATGTTAGTCTAGCCAGAAATGCCCACATCCCATGAATGATTTTTTTTTAAAAAAAGTAGCACCACATTATGAGACAGTGTGCATACTGGACAAATCCACCCCCAACTGCCCTCAATAAGAAATAGGTAGACCATTTCCAGTACTGACACAGTTCATGTGGCCTAGGTGGAACCAGGATGATGCTCAGTCAGGAATTCCAAGATTTTGAGTCAGTAAGAGTGAACAGGAATGTATTTCCATGCCAGGATGGTGAGAAATTTGGCAGAGATCACAGTGGTGTCCTTCTCCATCTGCTGCCCTTGTTCTTCAAGTTGGACAGCATGCACATTTGGAACGTCTTGGCACAGGAATCTTAATGAGTGATCATAGCGCATCTTGTAAATGAAGCGGAGATGCCAGTGTTGGACTGGGGTGGACAAAGTCAAAAATCGTAAACACCAGGATATAGTCCAACAGGTTTATTTGAAAATGCAAGCTTTTGGAGCACAGCACCTTTTCAGGTGTAGCAAAAGGAGAGCACACAGACACTCTCATGGCATCTGATGAAGGGGCAGCGCTCTGAAAGCTTGTGATTTCAAATAAACCTGTTGGACTATAATCTGGTGTTGCGTGACTTTTTAGTTTATCTTGTAAATATTTATACACTGTAGCCACTGTACACTAGTGGTGAAGGGAACAAATGTTTAAGAGAAGGTGTTATGATAGTTCTATAGCTTACTGGCAGTTTTACCTGGAGACCCACATTGTGTTCTTAGGACACAGGTTCAAATTCTGGCATGGCTGATGGTGAAGTTTGAGTTCAATAAAAAAAACCTTGGAATTAAGTGTTTAATGATGATCGTGAATCCATTGTCGATTGTTGGGAAAATACAATCAGTTTTGAGGAAGGGTCACCGGCCCCGAAATATTAACTCTGATTTTTTTCTTCACAGATGCTGCCAGATCTGCTGAACTTTTCCAGCAACTTCTGTTTTTGTTCCTTTAGGGAATGAAAGTACCAGCCTTACCTGGTCTGGTCTACATGTGACTGCAGACCCACAGCAATGTGGCCGAATCTTAACTGACCTCTGGGCAATTAAGGATGGGCAATAAATACTGATCCATCCAGTGATGCCCATGTTTCATGAACAAATATAGAAAAAGAGTAGTGGATTGAATACCAATTGTTTGGCTTGCTTTGAGCTGGATGGTGCAGACATCAGGAATCTTACCCTTTATTGGCTCAGTGTGAGTCATATCAGGTTTGGGGGAGTGATTCTCACCATGAAGCTGAACAACATTTCTAACCATTTCTTACCAAACATATTGTTTTAATTGCATATCAGCCCTGTAGTGAGAATCACACCATATTCTCATTCTATCTTAGCACGCACTGTTCCCAGAGCAACTCACCACCCATGGAAGATGCTGGAATGGACATACATCCCAGACATCAGCAACATCTTTCAAAGGTCTGTCGGACAAGCACCTTCAGAGTGGAGATAGTAGGAACTGCCGATGCTGGAGTCTGAGATAACAAGGTGTGGAAAATTTCTGAAGAAGGGTCCAGACCTGAAATGTCAGCTTTCCTGCTCCTCTGATGCTGCCTGGCCTGCTGTGTTCATCCAGCTCTACACCTTGTTACCTTCAGAGTGGAGCTGCCCTGTATGATTCCTGACACTTGCCCTGGAGATGGCAGACAGAGAATGTTCTTGCCCAACTTTGCAGATATGGTCCTGGTGATCCTGTAGGATGGAGTAGTGAATTTTATAGGTTTCTATGAGATCCCCCTTCATTCTTCTAATTGTCAATGAATATATTGCCAATCAATTTGGTCTCTCTTCATCTGTCAGAAGTTCCTCTTCAGAGAGGTCAGCACGTGTCAGGTGCCAGTGCCTGTAGAAGTGGGGTGCTTATGGCCAGTGCTGATGGAATGTGTCCGAGATAGTGGTGCCCAACATAAAAGTCTACTGGAGCAAGTGATAAGTTGAAACCAACAAGAACCTGCCCTGGTTTCCATGGTGATTTTTCCCAATGGCTAGTTTGTAGGGAGAGTTTGCTAAAATCACAACCTGTGGCCACTGGGCTGGTAACAAGCGATTTTACAAGCAATAAAGAGAGTCAGTTGGCAATTCAACACTCCCTGGTGAGAATCTCACCACATCAATTGAGGGAAACAGGAAGTTTCAATGAGTTAATCTTGACATCGAGATGACCAATGTGCCAATTCTCCTGCTTGTTTCAGTATAGCCCCCGTCACTCAGAGCCTGGTGAGATTTGGCCCTTGGCTACAAACTCTGCTACCCAGAAATAATGCATATTTGTTAATATGTCCAATATGGATCCAATGGCTATGGGTCCCCAGATTAAATGAAGCCCCAGATGCCTCCTATTCCCTCTGGATTGCATAGATTTCACACTAATATTTTAGGATACAGATCATTTTCGCCTGGAAAAGAAAAAAATGCATTCATTTATTTGCACATGAAACACATTGCAAAACAGAAGGATTGTTACAGATATCAGAGACACAGAATAATTTAAATTCTTTCATAAACAGAATCTCAAAGAAACATGATAAAAGATTGTGAAAACTACCTCCATATGAGACAACTGCTACAAAACTTTACTTCACACTTAGCAGGCAGTTCCAATCTTTCAGTAAAACCTGTTTTCCTTGTCAGGAACTGTAATGTGCTACTTCCATCAAACGCTGATTTTATTTTGAGAAGCTTCCTAGTTTGTATTTTTGGTACTCATTGTGTAAATAAATTAATGTCACCCAGATTGCTTCGACAGTACCTTGCAAACCCCTGACCTCTACCACTTAGAAGGACAAAAACAGCTAACATATAGGAACACCATCACCTGCAGTTTCCCCTGCCAATCCACCACCATTTTGTCTTTGAACCATATGATGAATCCTTCCCTGTTGCTGGGTCGAAGTCCTGGATTTCTCTTTGTAACAGTACTGCAGATGTACCTACACAATAAGGATTGCAATGGTTTAAGAATGTAACTGATTAAGCATCTCATTTCAATTTATTGAAGCAGTATGGCCAAAGGAAGATCCAAACTAAACCTAATTCAGGAAACATCTGAGGAGGTATCAATTTACTGGTAGCTTGATGTTAAAACATTACGTATTGGAGTGTACTGTTCATGGCTCAAATATGCCTGCATACATTCTTGCCTTCATATCTAATTGTCTGAAAATGGCCATCGGTTTCAGTTTGAAGTTACATCATTTGGCTCTGAGTAGTTACACAGTCCAGATAACATTTCAGTTGTGCCATCAAACATTTGATCCTCGATGTCTGTGTCCATATTTGTTTCTCCAATCTATGATCCTGTTTTCACTCTGGCAATTATCCAGCTGCTTTAAAATAACAAGCTGCACAGCTTTCAGAGGAGACATTCACGGATACACACACTTATAATATTACACCCTGAAGGATTTTGCTGAAAGTTAATTCAACATATTGATCACTCTGCAGTGAAAACATTTTCTAATCTTTGTACTTACTCAGGCCTTGTTAATTTGGTACTTATGTCCTTATTGCACGTTAATGCTCTAAAAATGTTAGACGACACAACATAGATCACAAACATTGGGTAGATCATCTTCTCTAGACAATATTCTAAAATTAAAAAGTGGTCCTGCTAAACACACTATGAAGTTAGTGCATGGCGAATTTTGAATTTATGTATTGATAGGATCTTATTCATTTGTGTGATGTGGGCATTTGTGGCAAGCACAGCTTTTATGGTCCTTGGAAGGTGATGGTGAGGTATGTTTTTGACAATTGCTCGGTTTGTTAGGCCACTCAGAGACTAGTAAACTGCATTGTTAGGACTTTTGCCTGATTGAGAAAGCACAGTAGTTTTACTTCTCTAACAGAGATGAGCGAACTCAATCGATAGTCGTACAGCTACCATTGTTTCTTATTTCAGATGTATTTAATTGTATAGGTCATGTTGTTTGATACTACGCTGTGAGTCAGGTCAAGCAAAGTCAAGAAAATTCTTCAGACTTATGCTTCAAATTAACAGTATTGATGATACATGAATATTACATAAAGCTTACATGGTAATCAAGGATATACTAGATTTTGGGCTTACATTTACCTTAGATTAAAACTAATCTATCTTATTTGTGCATTCACGTCAATTTTGTTGCCTGTTTCGAACTCTGTTCACACAGTGCTATTTATACTCAGTGAATTGCTGCTCTGTGACACTCTCACAAGATTGTGAAACTCTTACACAGCAAAAAGACTTAGCTTTCTAAGATAGATTTCTGGTTTGAATATGGCTTCCCAAAGCAGTCAAAGGCAAATGCCTAACATGGCTGTTGCTGCAATTCTACAATTTTCTCAGGTTATTGAATTTCCTGGAAACCTTAAAACACAGGCTTTCTGTGCCCCAGGCCAAAACTTCCACCTCCCCATGCTATTTAATTTCTCAGAATTACTGGAGTTATGTAAACTAATGTTAGTCATTGAGTCAATTGATTAGAAAAGTACTGTTAGCCAGGTCACTGACCATCACTTCATTCCTACAGATTAGCAACAGGAATGTGGAGCAATTACATGCGTCTTTTTTATAGAAGAGAGATTATTCACTAAATAAATAATTACTTTGCAGTCAAAATAAGGCAGTTTTTATCCCCTTTTGGTGCTTTGCAGTAGACCCTTTCAAATCTAAATTGATTGCTTTGGGATTGCAATGGATACATTAATATATTGCTTCAATTGACGTTCCACAAATGGTTCTAATTAGCTTTTCTGCTCTTTGCATTTTGGCTTCAAAGATGCATCACAAGTATATCTTTCCAATTGTGGATTCTTTCTTCCATTATGTAGAATGACTGTTGGCTGCCATACATTCAGAACATGAAAGTGCAAATAATGAAATAGATTCATTAGAACATTTGTTTTAAAAGAACAGTACTTTAGTAAAATTGCACTGGCATATTAGGAAATGTGATAATGTAAACAGTGTTTATTGCAGAATGATAATGATGATTTAGTGATATCAAAACAATTACTCTTTGCTTGAGGTGCATAAAAATTGCATTAAATAACTTCATAAATTATCCAACAGATCCCCACAAGCAAAGATTATGAAAAGTAACAGAAACCTATTAACACTGTCAGTGCTATAAGTCTAGTGAAATGACAGCAGTCAAAGTCAAGAAGTAAATTGAAAAATTGTGTTGCTAACAGTCATTTCGGAAGAGCTGCTTTAGTATCTGGAGCACCTTGGTGTACCCATCTCACAGCAAGCAAGACTTCTGTCTGCTTAACCTCAGTGACAAATGTCATACAATGGTTCACTGACCTGATTCATCCAAAGTAGGCAGGGGATAAAATGCAAATTGCAAAATGGATGCTGTCACTAGTAGACCAGAAACACGGCAATAATATTCACAATAATATTATGGAAATCAAAGTCTGTTTCAGAAAGTATTCGATGAATAGATTTAAAGGACCAACACTGTAACTGTGCCTAAGCAGCTTCTGTAAGATGGAGAGGATGATTGTTGATGAGGATTTTAGCCCTGCTTTAATATTAAAAATTGCTGCACAAGACAAAGCAGAGACTCAGACTGAATATTCCTACAGGTGATATATTTAAATTAAGCAAAGCTCATTATCTCCTCATTTATGGACTTCAGAGAAAGGAATGCTAAAAATATTTTACTAAACTGTCATTTTTTTTACTTTGAAAAGAATGAAACCTCCCTTCTTATTAACCGGCTTCGGATAACTTTAATGTGCTAATATGTTGGAATTAAATCAGCAGCTCCAGATTTTAGAATAAATCTATACTCTTTGAATAATGATCTCAAATATTTAAATGTGAAAAGGTTAGTGTCATTTGCTTTAGAAACACGTTTGTTGATAAAATCATGCCCACGTATGAGACAATATGCCTACATTAATTCACAGCAAATTCTAAGCCACCTGTAGTGCTATTATTGCTTGAGTGAAGGCTGCAACACAGCTACCATGGGATATAAAGATACTCCTTCCAACAATTATTTTGACACCTTGACAGGCACATTGAGATGCCCAGCTATGATTTTGTGAAGTAATCGCTACAGCTCAATTGACACTGGAGGAAAAATGTGACAAATTCTGTTTAAGTGTTTAATGACGGAGTGTACATTATACGAAGTCTATTACTGTTGGTGTAAATTTAGCTCAGATTAAAATTGAAACAATTTAAAAATGAATTCAGGGATCATTAAGGGACTGAGATCTGGTTGTATCTGGTAGGGTATACAGCCTCAAAAGCGCACATCAGAGAAGAATGAATTTTCAAACCAATTTATGTTTAGAACATAGAACATAAAACAGTACAGCACAGTACAGGCCCTTCGGCCCACGATGTTGTGCCGAACTTTTACCAGAAAGCTAAGGTCTATCTAACCTCCACCGCTACCATATACTATCATCCATATGCCTATCTAAAAGCCGCTTAAATGCCCCTAATGAGGCCGACTCCACTACCCTCTCTGACAATGCATTCCATGCCCCTACCACTCTCTGAGTAAAGAACCTACCTCTGACGTCTCCCCGATATCTACCTCCTTTCACTTTAAAACTATGTCCCCTCGTAAAAGCTACCTCCACCCTATTTCTATCTTTGTGATGCTAGAAAATATTTCTACTTAAACTTCCAGTTACCAAAATCCATCCTGGCAGAGTCAAAAACACTGTTTGCCAATCTCTCCCTCAGTTTATAAATTTGTATGTATAATTTAAACTATTGTAAAATGAACATGTATTACAAATTCCGCATTCATTTAGCCATGTTATCTCAGCATCAATTTGAGTTTTACATCTATTATAATGCCCAAACTCAAATATTTCAATAAACAAGCTTTATACTAACATCTAGAGTTGTAAGAATTATATGTTGGTACATCAGAGAGAGCAAGCGTTTAGCCCATTGTGGCTACGTTTGCTCCTTGGTAGAGCTTCCCAATTAATCTCACCCTCCTGCTTTATTCCTGTAACCCTCCGATAAAATCTCCTTCAATATTATATTCTCTTTCAAGGTTGCTAGTGCGCAAATCTTTTAGGCATTGCATTTAAATTCACAGCAAGACCAGAATTGTAAACTACAGATATAACTAATGCCTTCACAGAACTGATGGAAAACTCTCCTGTTTGAAGATTATTACAGATAAATATCAAAACAAAGCTGCTGTGTAAACCACAATTGAATATATACAAAAAGGTACTTTTGAGATAATAAGTACAGCATACCTGCAGGATCAGCATATAATTTGACAAGCTATAGCATGAATTAGGCAGCTAGCCAACATCTTGGCTATTTGTTCCTGGTGTTCTAATTTGAGACGTAAATCATTTATTCAGTAATTCACAAAACTTAAAATATAAAAGTGCCATTAAAATGATCCAAATGATCCTACAAATTGAAATAAGAATTCCCTCATAAACTTAACTACAGGCAGTCTCTGGGTTGCAAACGGGTTCCATTCTGGAGTTCAATCTCAAGTTAATTTGTATACAAGTTGGGCACGATGCAGGACGATATAACAGTTTGTAAGTACAGGAAATGTTCATATGTCAGACCTATAAAATTATACCCCTGTGTGGGACTGTGTTCATCAGTACAAGCGCTCATAAGTCAGACATTAGTAAATCGGGGACCCCCTGCATCAATGTTCCAAATATTGACCCTTGAAAGTGATTATTATTAATGGTAAATTCCATTAAATGATGTACAAACAGCAGCAGGCTGCATTTATAGAACAGCCTTATTCAGGTAAAATCTCTCAAGATGTTTCATAAGAGTGTTAACAACCAAAGTATGACCCCTAGACACACAAGAGATAACTGGACATTTAAATAATCAAGGGAAGAGTTAGTAGAACCACTATTATGCATAAACTAATATTTTGATAGCTAAAAAAAAGTGCCAAATGATTGTGTTGTATAAAATAATAGTTCTGGAAGAGTCAATGTTGAAGCTGCGTTAAGCTCTACCCAATCAGATAATGTTAAACAGCTTTTGTGTGGACAAGAAACAGTCGAGCACAAGGGACAACAAGGTGCAGGGCTGGATGAACACAGCAGGCCAAGCAGCATCATAGGAGCAGAGAGGCTGACGTTTCGGGCCTAGACCCTTCATCAGAAATGGGGGAGGGGAAGGGGGTTCTGAAATAAATAGGGAGAGAGTGGGAGGCGGATAGAAGAGGGATAGAAGAGAGGATAGGTGGAGAGGAAACAAACAGGTCAAAGAGGCGGGGATGGGGCCAGTAAAGGTGAGTGTAGGTGGGGAGTTAGGAAGGGGATAGGTCAGTCCAGGGAGGACGGACAGGTCAAGGGGACAGGATGAGGTTGGTTGGTAGGAGATGGAGGTGCGGCTTGAGGTGGGAGGAAGAACAGGTTAGGGAGGCAGGGACGAGCTGGACTGGTTTTGGGATGCGGTAGGGGGAGGGGAGATTTTGAAACTTGTGAAATCCGCATTGATACCATTGGGCTGCAGGGTTCCCAAGCGGAATATGAGTTGCTGCTCCTGCAACCTTCGGGTGGCATCGTTGTGGCACTGCAGGAGGCCCAGGATGGACATGTCGTCTGAGGAATGGGAGGGGGAGTTGAAATGGTTCGCGACTGGGAGGTGCAGTTGTTTATTGCGAACCGAGCGTAGGTGTTCTGCAAAGCGGTCCCCGAGTCTCCGCTTGGTTTCCCCGATGTAGAGGAAGCCACACCGGGTACAGCAGATGCAGTATACCACATTGGCAGATGTGCAGGTGAACATCTGCTTGATGTGGAAAGTCTTCTTGGGGCCTGGGATGGGGGTGAGGGAGGAGGTATGGGGGCAGGTGTAGCACTTCCTGCGGTTGCAGGGAAAAGTGCCGGGTGTGGTGGAGCTGGAGGGGAGTGTGGAGCGGACAAGGGAGTCACGGAGAGAGTGGTCCCTCTGGAAAGCAGATAAGGGTGGGGAGGGAAAGATGTCTTTGGCGGTGGGGTCGGATTGCAGATGGCGGAAGTGTCGGAGGATGATGCGTTGGATCCGGAGGTTGGTGGGGTGGTACCTGAGGACGAGGGGGATTCTTTTTTGGTTCTTATTGTGTGGACGGGGTGTGAGGGATGCGGTGCGGGAGATGTGGGAGACACGGTTGAGGGCGTTCTCGACCACTGAGGGGGGGAAGTTACAGTCCTTGAAAAACGAGGACAACTGAGATATACGGGAGTGGAATGCATCATCCTGGGAGCAGATGCGGCGGAGGCGAAGGAATTGGGAATAGGGGATAGCATTTTTGCAGGAAGGTGGGTGCGAGGAGGTGTATTCTAGGTAGCTGTGGGAGTCGGTGGGCTTGAAATGAATATCGGTTTCTAGGTGGTTGCCCGATATGGAGACAGAGAGGTCCAGGAAGGGGAGAGAGGTGTTAGAGATGGTCCAGGTAAACTTAAGGTTGGGGTGGAAGGTGTTAGTGAAGTGGATGAACTGTTCGAGCTCCTCGTGGGAGCACAAGGCAGCGCCGATACAGTCATTAATGTAACGGAGGAAGAGGCGGGGTTTAGGGCCGGTGTAGAAGAGGGATTGTTCCATGTAACCTACAAAGAGGCAGGCGTAGCTTGGGCCCATGCGGGTACCCATGGCACAAGGACCTGATGGAGGCAGGTACTTCATCTTTGGCTCCTGGTCATCTTTGCAATTATGCGTAAATGATGCCAATGTAATTTGTACTTATGGTTACCATGCAATAAGCTAAATCCTGTTGTTTGACAAGTGCCTCTTCTCATTACGACTCAATAGTGTTTACTCCCTGTGCTGCTAATTAGATAAAGCCCTGTGGCTCAACCTAAAAAGGAGGATTTTTTTAAACGTGTAGAAAGGAAGACATATTGCAAACTCTACTCCTCAACCCTCAAATGCAACATACAACATGGGGTC
The DNA here is from genome assembly GCF_021869965.1 of Rhincodon typus. Taxonomy (NCBI): domain Eukaryota; kingdom Metazoa; phylum Chordata; class Chondrichthyes; order Orectolobiformes; family Rhincodontidae; genus Rhincodon; species Rhincodon typus. Next base: position 146,106,310 of record NC_063333.1, on the reverse strand, counting down.
AACAGTGGCACTACTGCATTAAAATCTTAAAGTAACAATGGTGGAAAATCCATTTTATCCAAGAGGGGGAAAAAATGATAAGAAGCGTGAATTTATCCCTTTAAGAGCATAACCACTTTAAGAAATGAAAAATAGACAGCAGCTGAAAGTAAGTAAATGGAGGAGCAGTCAGCATCATCGCAGCAATGCAATAATAGAATTTCAGAAGTAAGCCTTCACCTCAGAGCTGGTAAAAGAGACAACGAGAGTAAATACTCAGGAAAATCAGAGCCCCTCTAGAGGGAAGAGTTGTGGGAACAGATCGGAATTCTGTGTGTAATGTTAATGATCCCTATTGGAAAGGGGGAACAGCTTTAAAATAACAGCACAAAAGACCAGGCCAGGAAAGGTAGAATTGAAAATTAATGCTTACATTTTAAAATGAGTGTCAGTGCCAACACAAGCAGTTCCACAAAGCATTGTGACAGTGGGTGGAGCAAGGACAGTGCATTCATTTATGCTGAGGCCACACTATTGGAAAGGTTACCTGACATTTAAGATGCTGAAGGGTAACTTAAAAGATGTTGAATTCTGAAGACTCAAATGGAGCAAGATAGTTAGAAGAATATTAAAGCTGTGAATAAGACCAGGGTATTCATAAGTTAAAGCAAAATTTCAGTTGGAAGATTTGTTAAGGCTGAGGTCACGAAGGTTTGTTTGAAAAGTGATGCAAAAGGACATGCATTGTACTTGTGAAAGACAGTGACATAACTGCTTTGCTTGTGAACCTCCACCTTGGTTCCAAAGAGCATGGGACAGTCATTTTGACTGGTACAAAGGTGCAAAGCCACAAGAAACAGTTTTTCCAGAAACTTCTATTTTTATTACCACAGTAACACGTGATTAACCATTAGGAACTGGCTGAGAAAGCTGCCCAGTTGTATTCAGGAAGCTGCCTCAGCACCACCTTCGCCAAGGGAGATGGAATAAGTAACTCCTTGAATAAGTAAAACTGAAAGCCACATTCGCTGTTTTAGGCTATTTCTCTGGTTCTCATTTAATCACATGAAATGTAACATTTATTTTAAATCAGCAAGATTGAAATAAGTTAGCATGACTCCATCATTCTCTTTTCCTTGAGCCTGCATTTTGGTTGCACTGAAATATCTAAGGTAAGAATAAAAAAAATGGATATTTCGCCACAGTACAATCACCTTTTGCAGACCGGATAAAGCCCACTGTATCAGTTAGTCCACATGTTTATCACCCTTTCCCAATCCCTTTCCCTGTCATAGTCAACATTTCCCCACATGTTAGAGCTATGCAAATTCGCTGAACTTATTCACCGCAGATGTATTTCTGTTGCATTTTGGTTTATTGCTTTTTGTTGTAGTGTCTTATACCTGAAGTAATTCACACATCGTCATCAAACTGGCTTTGAACCAATTTTCCAATTGGTGGCTGAGACCCATGTAAAAGCAGCATGATTCTACTCGGTTAGCTTGGAAGCTGGTTTGTGATGCAGAGTGATATCAACAGCACAAGTTCAATTTCCACACTGGCTGAGAGATTACCAGGAAGGATATTCCCTCTCAACCTCTCCTCACGCCTGATGTGTAGTGACCCTCAAGTAAACCACCACCAGTTTAATGAGGGAGCAGCCTTATGGCCACTTTACCTTTACACTAGGATTTAGCCCGTGAAACATTGACTCCACAGATACTTGAGAAATATCATGGGGAATCAAATTGTCATAGAATCCCTACAGCACAGAAAGAGGCCATTCAGCTCTTCAAGTCTGCACCAACCCTCCAAAGAACATCCCACTCAAATCCAGCACCCCGCCCCCAACCCGCTTCTTGTAAACCTACATTCCCCATGGTTAATCCATCTAGCCTGCGCATCTTGGACTGTGGAGGAAACGCATGCAGGCACAGGGAAAATGAGCAAATTCCACACAGACAGTCACCCAAGGCTGGGATCAAATCCGGGTCCCTAGAGCTGTGAAGCAGCAGTGATAACCATTAAGCAACTGTTGCTGCTTTTGGGAGAACAAAGTGTAACACTCCAAAGAGAAGAAATTTCTGGAATTATAGCACCATATGCAAAGCTCAGATCAGGGGGAGTGAGGATGTATGACTCATCATAAAACCTGTAAAGCGTTTGCATTTTCACAATTTTGGACACTGCCGTGCAGGAAGGTGAGATTACCCCTAAAGCGCTCCTTGGAAGCTGACTTCAGAAAATGTGGTGCACCATGCAGTGGGAGAACAATGTACATGAAAGAATTACCCGGGGATTGACCTCAAATGCTGGTGCTGGGATCTTTCACGCAGCAAAGAAGACAAGGCAGCAGAGGACAAAAGGCAAACTAGGAAGGCCACACAGCGCAAACAAAATCAGCTTGTCCTTGCTTTCAGAAAGCTGTACAACTTTAATGTCAGGCTCCATAGCCACGTTAGGATGTATATATAAGTCTGTGCATGCGAGAAATGTCCATCTTCAGTAGCAAAAAGAAACCAACTATAAGTGATTTTTTCTGACGAAGGGTCTAGGCCCGAAATGTCAGCCTCTCTGCTCCTATGATGCTGCTTGGCCTGCTGTGTTCATCCAGCCCTGCACCTTGTTGTCTCGGATTCACCAGCATCTGCAGTTCCTACTATCTCTGATTCAACTATAAGTGATAACAGTTTCCTCAATCTGCCTTTCCTGTTCCAATTGAAATAACAATGCTGTATCCCTTCCGATCAAAAGGCATTCCAAGATCTACTAGCCCTTTACATAAAGAAACACCTCCTATCCCCTACAGACCATTAGTGACAGCTTGAGTGCCCCAGGCACTCAATTTCCAGGGATGACAAACTACAAAAAAGATTCCAAAAGCCTGCTGAAAAGGATGGATGCATTATTGTCTAAAGGTTATTTATTCCAACCTCAAACCAAGTGCAGACTTACAGAATGCAAGAGTTTTATTAAAATAAAGTGCAATGTATCTTCATCAAAATTGTTTGTCATTATTAATTTAAGTTCTTTTATCTTACTGGGAAAACAGATAATGTTTCATTAATGTTACAGGATCAGTGCCAAGTGCATCCAGTATGCAGAGGAAAACTCTCTTCACTCTACCTTAATAGCAGGAGGATATTTCAACCATATTGTGTTTGTAGCAAAATTGCAAATGCAGGAATAAATTTTAAAGTTCAGTTTGATGTGTGGGCTGAGGATGTACAGTTGCAAAATAGAAAGGATTGCCTGCCTTTATACATTCACTCAATTTGCTCTTGCTCTGGGAAGGTCAACTGAGCTGTATGGCTAGTTCATAGGTAATATGCAATCACACATTTTACCCCCAAAATCTATATAATTTATAGTTTTACAGTTAATAGTAAACAGCAGAAATAAGCTTCTAACCCCAACTTTAATGAAAAAAGAACCCTTAATGCAACAGTGTTTATTATTTTATTTGAACAGTAGTAAATCTATTGGCTCTTTCTAACGAGATGGGCGCTTATTGAATATGATTTTGAATTATATCAAAAGATAAGAAAACATAAAAAATGAAAAATATTCAACACTACATTTTGGAAATCATGGACATTTTCTCCAGAAACAGTCTTGAGCTTGCCTAAAGTGTTTCAACTTAGGATCCTTAAAGCTGACAGAAGAATTGCAGGAAGCAGGTAAGAGATTGGTACTAGGTAACGCTGTTCATTTAACGAAGGTGGCACAGGCCTAATCGGCCAAATGACCTCCTACACCACCCTAACAATCTTAATGCTGTGAATGATCAGAGGTATAGATAGAGTGGACAGCCAGAGACTTTTTCCTAGGGTGGAGGTAGCTATTATGAGGGGGCATAGTTTTAAAGTGAGAGGAGGTAGATGTAGGGGAGACATCAGAGGTAGGTTCTTTACTCAGAGAGTGGTCGGGGCGTGGAATGCATTGCCGGAGAGGGTAGTGGAGTCGACCTCATTAGGGGCATTTAAGCGGCTATTAGATAGGCATATGGATGATAAGGTAGGGGTGGAGGTTAGATAGACCTTAGGTTTAGGGTAAAAGTTCGGCACAACATCGTGGGTCGAAGGCCTGTACTGTGCTGTATTGTTCTATGTTCTATGTTCTATGTAATTGTTAGAGAGCGAGGCAGTGATGTAGTGCTAACGTTCCTGAACTAGTATCCAAAACCTCAGGCCAATCCTCTAAGAACACTGGTTCAAATCCTACTCTGGCAGATGGTGAAGTTTTAATCCAACAAAATATGGAATCAATAAAAAAATGGCTTTGCTAACAACAGCCATGTAACCACTGTTGACTATCATTAAAAAAAAAATCTGCCTTTAGTATGTCTTTAAAAAAGTCACTAATGCTCTTTACCAGGTCTGGCCTATATACGATTCCACACTCGCAGCAGTGTAGTTGACTCTTTAGTGCCCTCTGAAATAACTGAGCAAGCCATTCCATTGTTTTGAATTGTGACAAAACCTAAAGAAAGGAATGAATTGCCTTGCGTCAATGTGCAAACGATAACAGCAAATACCGCCTTATCGTCCCTGCAAAGTCCACCTCACTAACGCATTCATGCCAAACCGGGAGAGCTATCTAGTGAAGCAGACAACCAGATATATCCAGGAAATTATACCTCTCGCCACCATCCCAATCCCAGTCATTTCTGTCCCATCACCAACAGGACACAGCCAACCAGAGGTGGTGGCACAGTGGTACACAGCGTGGAAGAAATTTTAATGGGAGTCTTCAACATTGACTCCAGACTCCATGAAATTTCATGGAATCAGGTCAAAAATGGATAAGGAATCATTGTGCTGAAGACCACCTACCATCCACCACCTAGACAATTGAATGAGTGCTCCTCTATGTTCAGCAACACTTGGAGGAAGTTCTTAGGGTGACAAAGGTGTAGAGTGTATCTGGGTGGTGGGCTTCAATGTCCATCACCAAGAGTGGCTTGGCAGTTGCACCACTGACTGAGCTGGCAGAGTCCTTACTGCTAGCCTGGGACATTGGCAATTGGTAAGGGGACCAACAAGAAGGAAAAAATTTACAACATCACCATTTTACCCATTAAGCAGAGCACAATCTTTGTGTTGACAAAGGTATACCTTCGTACTGAGGATATTTTCCCTCTTGTCATTTGGAACTATCATCATGCTGAATGGAATAGCCTTTGAACAAATCTGGAAATCCAAAACTGGACCTCCATGAGATGCTATGTGCTATCAAATGCAGCAGAATTAGATTCAGCCACAACTTATAACCTTGAGACCAGGCATGTCCCCCACTCTACCATTGCAATCAAATACATTAATAAAGGACAAATCCAACACACCCAATGATTGCCCAATTACTCTTAACTTAATCATCAAGTGATGGAAGAGTTTGTCAACAGTGTTACCAAAGCAATAACCCGCTCATAAATGCTCAATTTCAGCTCTGCCAAGGCACTGGCTCCTGACCTCATTAAATCCTTGGTTCAAACACAGATGAAAAAGTTGAGCTTTACAGGGGAGATGAGACTGACTGCCCTTGACACCAAGGCAGCATTTTACCGAGTTTAACATAAGGACCCTGAGCGTGGCTAGAGACAAGAGAAATCTGGGAAAAAACTGCTGGCTGGAGTCCTACCTAGTGCAAAGGTTGTTCTTGGAAGCCAGTCATTTCAGCTCCCGGAAATCTCTTCAGGATTTCCTCAGGATAGCATCCTAGGCCTAACCACCTTCAGCTGCTTCATCAACAACCTTCTCTTCATCGTAAGGTTAGAGTGGGGATATTTGCTGATGATTGCATAACACTCAGCAACATTTTCAACACCTCAGATACTGAAACAATAAAAGTCCATAGGAAGCAAACCGTAAACCACATCCAGGGCATTCAAGTAACAGATGCCAGGCAAGGACTAACTCTAACATGACAGAGCGTAACCATCACTACTTGAAATTCAATGGTGCAAACATTGCTGAATCCCCGACTCTCAATATGCTGGGATTACCAATGACTAGAAACTCAACTGTACCAACCAAAAAAATACTGTGGCTACAAGAGCAGGTCACAGGCCAGGAATCCTGCAGCAACTAACTCACCTCCTGACTTCCTAATCCCACCCATCATCTCCAAGACACAAGTCAGGAGTGTGATGGAATATTCGCCACTTGCTTGGATGAGTGCAGCTCTAACAACACTGAAGAAGCTCAACACCATTCAGGACAATGCAGCCAGCTTGAGTAGCACCCCATCCACCACCTTCAACATTCATTCCTTTCACCATGGACACACAGTGGCAGCAGTGTGTACCGTCAACAAGATGTGCACCATCTGTAAGATGTGCTGCAGTAGCTCACCAAGGCTCCTCTGACAACACCTTCTAAATCTGCGACCCTTACCACCTGAAAGGTCAAGCCCATCAGATACAAGGGAACATCTCCACCAGCAAGTTCACCTCCAAGCCACATACCAACTTGATGTAGAATTATGGTGCTGTTTCTTCACTGCTTCTGGGTTAAAATCCTGGAACTCCCTCCTCAACAGAATTGTGGGTGCCCCCTACACATGCCAAGGACTGCAGCTGTTCAAGAAGACAGCTTACCACCACCTCCTCAAAGGTAGTCAGAGATGGATGAATCCTGGCCCAGCTAGTAACACCCACATCCTGTGAATGAATTACACTAAGAGCGCACTCTCATCTCATTAGCCTGGCATACATTTTTATAAATAACCAGAGTATTCATGAAACCATGAAGAGTAAACAACATAAATCCTATTGATGGAACATGAAGATTCTTACTGTTTGAGTTGGCAAGTAAATAATGGTAAGCAGAATATTACAGCACACTGAAGGAAAATAAATGAATCTGCGACTCTCAAACCATAAAAGTTCCTCAGTGCTTTGTTATAATTGCCATCTCTAAAACTTATTCTCAAAGCACTTTGCTAAACTATCCATAATTTACTTTGGTCATGATAAATAAATTGAAATGTCAAACAAGACTGAGAAGCACTTTCTAGGCAAGGTCTATCGATAACATTTCATGGGAGAACCATGCACTCAACATTTGTTTGTCCACTGAATGATTAACCAGTGACGGCTTGTCAACAAACCAAACCTTCAAGAGGCAAATTGTTTAGTTTTCAATTTACAAGTTAGTTTCCTAAGAAGAAATAAAATCCAGAGATAGCGTCTGCAGTGAGAAAGGCAAGATCAGATGAGTACTTTGTTATTGTGCCAAGTTGGGCTGGGTGCCAATCTCAGGGAGCTGCAGCTGCAGATAGTCTGCCTCCTGCAGTCTAACTCTATTTTCCTGATTGCTGGTGGTCAAGGAGCACACATCATGGGCTCACTGCATCTGCCTTTGCACTTGACTCTCAACAACCACAGAGAATTGTGAAATTCACTCATGATAATGGGAATGAAAATTTGAATAAAATACACTTAAACATCAGCGGCAAGGTGGGTGTATTTGCAATCAGTAAGATTTAACTGAAAGCAGTGGGAATCTTACAGCAACATAGTAAAGCACTTCTGTTTCAGAGAAAATTTAGTATCAGCTCAAAAAAAAATCCGTAATTTTGCATGTCCCAATCGTATAGTAAATGTAAAACCTGTCTTCTAACCAGATGGTCTGGTGTTTAACTTCCCGAGCCTGAGGTTCCTGTCATTTGTGCACACCTGCAACTGTTGGTAATTATTTTTGTCAGTTCCTGGTGAGTTTTATCTGCTGAGAAGCTGAAACTAGGGAGGACTTTTATTTGTGTGGATGCAAGATGCAGATGTCAATTACTTCTGGAGCAAGCAGTAATGGCAGATACAGAGATCAGAACAACGTGAGGTGAACTTTTCCAGCATTGTGTAGAACGTTGCAAGGCAGTGAGCAGTTTCTGGTTAACATTCCTGAAAGATATTGGTTTTTAAAAACACTCAATAACTGGACATTCCATTGTCAGATCTCCACAGGCACTGGCTTTCCAATTGGTTTCACAGAAGTGAATGTGTGATAAGCACAAATTTTTAAACGTGGATTGGGATAAAATGACAATTGAGACTACAACTTGAGCTGCTAGCCTACAGTATTCTCACTCTCTTAAATATTTTATGTGATTATTTGAAAATTTGCCATGTTTGTAACTCAATTCCTATGACTCGCTAGACATCTTGACTGATATTGAGTTAGCTCGTCTGTCTGCATTGCTTTTGTCTCAGTGGAAACTGAGTTAAGTGCACAACCAGAAACCAACCAATATTGACCACTTAACTCATTCACTGAAAGAGTGACCACTGCTTTGTTCAACATCTTTCATTTCTCTTCCAACAACATATCAGCTTTAGTTCTGTACCAATACACAATGTTGAATTTAGATGAGAGTCAGTCACTACTTCGTGCATCATTTGTGTTCTAAAACACATTTGTTTTGGCTTTAATCCCAGTGGATATTTCAATTACATACCTCAATTGGAACAAGAATTCTATTTACTTAGGGAGGGATTATATGACATTGATTTTATGTTTGAAAGATTTAGAACTAATAAATAATCAAAGTTGCAAAACAATTAGAGATTTTGTGCAGGCTTGTAATTTTTCACAAGAAAGATCCATTCTTAATATGGACCTTGGATAAGACACAGTCTCAGGAAGAAAATATTGTGTCTGGCAACTCCTTGCAGCAAAATCTTTTTCTGAAGCTTCTTATGATCCCTGCAGAGACTGGTAATTTCATAACAAGAGTTGCATTTCCCATCAGCTGAACAAAATTACCAAAGGGCAAGCTTTTTTTTTACATTTTATGCTCTTACTGTAACAAACAAACCAAAATCAACATAGCGTAAACAATACTAGCAGGTAATTCGTGCACTAAACTAAAAGAAGAGGTCATTTTACACTGATTAGGTAACACAAATACTAAATGCCTTATGCAAACTTTTTGTTGTAATCTGCACTTCTGATAATTGCAGGAACAATTGTGCAGTCTCTCTTAGCTCTCCAGCAGACTTACTTAATCATCATGCTAAGTTGAAATGTATGGTTGTTCCACTCAACCCAGGTTTTCTAGATTTTCACTAACAAGTCACACCTTGGCAATTCTCTGCTCCTGCACCTTTAAAAGCCCCATCTCTGGTCCCTGAAAAGAAAACAAACTCCCCCAAACATCTGTTTTGGTTCCGCTTTGTTTCCCTACTGCAGTGTTTTCCATTTCCTCCCAAAACAAAACAGCTTTCCTTTCTCAGAGAGACACTGTGGAGAGCTGCTAAGATTGCCACTTAGTTTTTCAGTGGAGTTCTGCTTGCTTTTCTATGAACTTAGCATTCCCTTTCAGAGCATCCTAATTCACATGAGTTGAAGGGAACATTTTTGAACATAACCACCTTGCAACGTTCAGCATCCATGACAATTGTTCAGCTTTTGGTGACATTGCATCTGTTGTACAATATAATCAGAATTTCAAAGTACAGTGCTCCCAAAATTCCAGACTTTGGATTAGAATGAAATTGCACTTAAATATTTGTGTAATTAGGATTTTGGGATTCACTATGCTGTTTGTTCAGTTTCTAATCCCTATGTATAAATCATTTGGGGTTTGGGATTTCATGTTTTAAATTAGAGGCAGTTCAGTTCTGTTCTGTGCAAGTTTTTTTTAGATGTGAGGAAGTCATTTGGAATAGGGACAGATGTATAACTTTTCCAAGAAGGAAGGTTAAGTCCCTTTCTGTCATGTTAATGGATAAAATATTTATATTGCCAAGTTCATATCAGACACAGGAAACAGTTCCAGGCTACTGATTTTGTTTTGACTTCAAAGCAGATTGTTCAAATTTCAGTTCAGGGGAAGAAGTCACCCTAACAGAAGGAGTTTTAATCTGTGAACTATCCAGGTTGTGAGAGTGGTCCAGCTATCCAAAGTGAAAAGATCTGTCAGAATTGAGGAAGGTCCATGTCCACAGACTCAGAGGAAACTCACAAAACTGTCTCCACAATCCAAGGTAAAAAATTCGGGAGAGTTAATTAAGTAAAAACTTGAAGTGTTGAGAAAAGAGTGATATTTCTCGGAGACTTGAATATCTACAATGCACATTGCTGGAAAACAGGTTGAAATTTATTTTTGGCATTTATGTTAAGTTCTTTCTAAACTGTGACATTATCAACTGTGTTCTGCAGTTAAAGAGCATTTGAAGCCTTACATGTGTATGTGTTCAGTCACTAATAATTACTTTAATCAAATGCAAAGAAGTAAATATATGATCTATAAAGCCAGGTGTCTTTCTAGTATTTTCAGTATTACCATCAGTCGGGATCCAAACAGTTATTAGTCCTACATTGCAAGACTTCTACCTTCTCAAACGCCCTTTAAAACAAATTAAAAAGCAACATTTGTGGGAGTTGCTCACAAAGGCATGTGTATTCAGGAAGAGTGAAACTATTTTCATTCGAAATCCTGGCTGCAATGAACTGAAACCCAATTTCTCAGATGTTGGCACGTTGGCGGATTTGGGCTCTGCCACTATCCCACTCACCTATAACACAGACTTGGAAATCTGGCAAAAAATTGCCTTTACTGCTTTATGTCTCACTTCCAATCATCGTTTCATGACAGGATCACAGTTCATTATCCATATGTGCAGCTAGATTTTGACATGTTCTACTCCTTTGCTTCTTCCTGCTGTGTTTCTCACTATTTCCTAACTCTTCAAAAGCAATATCTATAGACCCCGAGTGGGAGTTCTCTGGGCTACACAAAAAAAAATGAAAATACAAAAATAAACCCTGCGTTATGAGATAATTGCTGACTATCCTTATTGTTTCCTTTGACATTCTTGTTCACATTCTTTCAGGCTCATTAGGTTTTTCATACAACGGTGATGGTCCTGTGTGAGTTTCTGAGCTTTAAGTTTGAATACGTTATATGTCAGATCCATAGTCTATCTCTCTTCCTTCATTACGTCCACAATGACCTCATATCTGAAGTAGCTCTTGACTGCTTATTGTTTCCCATTAGTGCTGCCATTTGCATGTTCCAAAGCCTCACTGACCGTTATTCACATTGCCTAAATGCCAATTAGGTTCGATAACAAATGCCTTAGTGCTATTAATAGAAAGCTAAACCACTTGTTGCTCTGATTGACTGCTGAATTGTACAGTCAAACTGTCAGGAGTCACAATGATTAAAGCAATGCATTACCATGAGTTCTAACATTAGCAATAAAAAGAGGAAAAACATGCAAATGCACATAGAATGAGATTTTAACTCATTCAAAACCCACTCGCTTACAATGAAATCAAATCCAGTCTGTGCTGGTGGCATTCAGCAACTGACCAAACAGTACCTTCCAAAGCCACAACATCTACCACCAAAAACAGCAAGGGCAGGAGACATTTGGGAGCACCCATCACTGCCAGTCTCACCCCATCCCCCCCACCAAGCCCAAATGATACAATTGATTCTTGACTTTCCCAGGGTCAAAATCCTGCCTCAATAACCTTTAACTCATTCCATATATCCAGGGTATGTGAACCAGCACTTATATGAGGACCCTTCTGGTTGGGAAGCATAGAATAAGGTGATCAACCTGAAACTATTAAGCCTGTTTATCTTTTCAGTAGGGTTCTTGTGGCACATTGGAAGTGTTCGTATCTCTGGAGTAGCAGGACTGAGCTTGAGTCCTACCTGTTCAAGAGATGTGTCGTTACATCTTTGAACAGGATGATTGAAATGTCTCCTCTCACGGATTCTGCCTGACCTGCTGAGTGTTTTCTGTTCTTAAAGTCATCTCGAGGCATTCTCAGATCTTCGCTTTCTTCATCTTTCTGTATGCAATATAACCTAATTATAGGATTGTATTGCTTCTGAAGAGGTGAAATAAAATGTTACAAATCTTAAACTATCAAATATTTAGCAGCCCTGTCTGTCAGTCACTCTGTGTAGTTTCAATCTAAATTAACCTTTTGTGCTAAGTAGGCCAGTTAAGGGAACATAGTGGTTATGTTGTGAAGTTGAAGGCCTATGAATCATATGAAGTCATAAAGTCAAATGTCATCCCCTGTAGTTTGTGAATTTAGTTCAGTTTGTTAAATAAATTAAAAATTAAAAAGCTTGTATCAGTGACCATTAGCTATCAGATTGTTGTAAAAACATATCTATTCCACTGATGTTCTTTAAGAAAGGAGATCTGGCATTCTTACCTGGTCTGGTCTACATGTGACTCCAGGCCCATAGCACTCTGACTCTTAACTGCCCTCTGAAATGGCCTCAAAAACCAGTGAGGCAGCTGACTACCAACTTCTCAATGGCATGTATCAGCTGGCCTTGTCAATGATGTCCATAAGCCAGAGATAAATAGACTAGAGTGTGCTACAAAGTGACCCCGACAGGTTGGGTTCAATTCCCATCACTGGCTGAGGATACCATAAAGGGCTCTCCTCCTCAATCTCTTCCCTTGTCTGAGGGGTGCTGACCCTCAGGTTAAACTCACCACTGGTTATCTCTGTCTCGTGAGGGAGTAGCCCTATATTGTGGAGATTTTACCTTTTGCCTCTAAATAAAAGAAGTGCATATTATTTAATATTTAAAGTTTTACTGAAACAGAAGTGACTCAGAATTTGCAATGCTTATAGCTCAAACCATTGTTTGCACTCATGTCCTGAGGGCTACCTCCCAATTTAATACCAGATTTGTAGAGATGCAAATACTGAAACTGAATTGAAGACCTGAAATATAGCCCAGGTTTCCCCAGAACAAGGGAGGGATTAGATGCTTTTTCATGTTCCATTCACTATGAGTGCATTGTCCAATTAAACCAACAGCACTTTCTTTAATTCAATTTAGAGTGTGGACAATGTATATGAGATCCTTTTGGTAGAGCCATGATACAATTATTAAAGTTACTGAACGACAGCTTGCATTTTTTTTTATTCATCATGGAGTGAGGGCCTCGCTGACCATGCCAGCATTGCCCATCCCTAAGACAGGACAGATAAGAGTCAACGACATTGCTGTGGGTCTGCAGTCAAATGTAGGCCTGACCAAGTAAGGATAGCAGTTTCCTTCCCTAAAGGGCATTTGTGACCCAGATGGGTTTTTTTCCCCTGATGGTGGGTTCATGGTCATCATTAGCCTCTTGATTCCAGATTTTATTGAATTTAAATTACACCATCTGCCATGGCAGGATTTGAACCCAGGTCCCAAGAACATTACCTGGGTCTCTGGAGTAAGAGCCCAGCAATGGTACCACTAGGCCATTGCCTCCTCTTTTTGCAATATCTTTAACATAGCTAAATAACCCAAGCAGTGTTACTAATTAAACCACTTAAAGAGATATAAAGACAGATAACCAAAGGCTGTCCCCTTTCCTATAAAAGTCTTACCTCACGTGACTGTGGCCTTTCAGTTGTTTCAGTGGTGGGAGTTCGGGAGGAAGTGCAAGGGCAGCCTGGGAGGGTAAGCTTCCACCCAATAAATTTGGGAGTTAATTAATACCCGAGACACTACATGCGTAGTGTCTCCCACCTTCCACCTCCTCTAACCTAATAATAACGACTAAGTGTGGTGAGCAGGTAAGCTATTTGCATTTTTTTTCCTCATCTCTGTTATCTTTTGGCGTGGTCACCTAGACACCAAATCCTCTGGGAGCAGGTCAGAAGGCAAAGCCAGAGTCTGTTTGAGTATATAATGAAGTAAACTTACTGGTGCAGAGAACACTGCAAAACTAAAATAAAACTAATTAATTTTAAATAATTAACTAAGTAGAGATGGCAGGCCAGGTGATGTGTTGTAGCTGTATGATGTGGGAGCTAGCTGATCCCATTGAGAACGGCAGTGACCACATCTGCAGCAAGTGTTGGCTGCTTGAGGAGCTCTGGATCAAAATTGATGAGCTGGAATCCGAACTCCAAACACTGCGGCACATCTGGGAGAGGGAGAAATACCTGGATGCTGTGTTCCAGGAGGCAGTCACACCTGGTAGATTAACTAATGTTAATTCGATGGGCGGGCAGGGACAGCAGTGTGTGACTGCGAGTGAGGTAGGTAGAGGGACCCTGCAGACAGGAACACAGGAGCCGCAGCCCTTGACATTGTCCCACAGGTATGAGGCACTTGCTCCCTGCGTGGATGAGGAACAGGGCCGCAGGAAGGATGAAGCAACTGACCATGGCACCATGGTCCAGGAGGCCATTCAAGAGGAGGGAGCAAAAAGACAGATTGTAGTTGTAGGGGATTCCATCATCAGGGGGATAGACAGTATCCTTTGCGAGCAGGATAGAGAATCCTGCATGGTGTGTTGCCTGCCTGGTGCCAGGTTGCGAGACATCTCTGACCGGCTTGAGAGGATACTAGAGAGGGAGGGGGAGGATCCAGTTGTTGTGGTCCATGTAGGTACCAACAACATAGGCAGGACTAGGAAAAAAGACCTGTTTCAGAATATGAAAAGCTAGGAACAAAATTAAAAAACAGGTCTTCAAGGGTCAGAATCTCTGGATTGCTGCCCGAGCTACGTGCAAATTGGCAAAGGGAGGCGAGGATCAGGGAAGTAAACACGTGGCTAAAAGAGTGGTTTGGGAAAGAAGGTTTCCTTTTCATGGGGCACTGGCATCAGTTCTGGGACGGGAGGGATCTATACCACTGGGATGGACTCCACCTGAACAGGGCCGGGTCGAGTGTTCTGGTGAAAAGTGTAAATAGGGTGGTTAATAGGACTTTAAGCTAGTAAGTAGGGGGGAATGGAGAAGTGAGCGTAGAGGGAGAATAACAATTAATGTAAGGCAAAGCAGCAGGTTAGCAGGTGACGAGGAAGCTTCAACTCCGTTGAAAATTAGGAAAAAAGTTAAAGGGAAGGAGAACTCAAGAGTTGTTAGTAATGCAGGTAATAGGACCCAAAAAGAAGGTGCAAAAACTGGCATAAAGGCACTTTATCTGAATGCTCGGAGCATTCGAAACAAAGTGGATGAGTTGACGGTGCAAATCATGGCAAATGGGTATGATTTAGTGGCCATTACAGAGACATGGTTACAGGATGTTCAGGACTGGGAGTTAAATATCCAGGGGTATCAAACTGTTCGGAAGGACAGACAGGAAGGTAAGGGAGGTGGTGTTGCTCTGATTTTTAAGGATGATATCAGGGCGGTAGTGAGAAATGATGCAGGTTCTACTGAACAAAACGTTGAATCCTTTTGGGTGGAAATTAGGAATAGCAGGGAGAAGAAGTCATTGATAGGTGTGGTCTATAGGCCACCAAATAATGACATCGTGGTGGGGCGGGCAATAAACATAGAAATAGCTTAATGCATGTAAAAATGGCACAGCAATTATCATTGGGGATTTTAATCTACATATCGATTGGTCAAACCAGGTCGGTCATGGCAGCCTTGAGGAGGGCTTCATAGAATGCATCCACGATAATTTCCTTGAACAATATGTAATGGAGCCTACGAGGGAGCAAGCTATCCTAGATCTTGTCCTGTGTAATGAGACAGGAATAATTACTGATCTCACAGTTAGGGATTCTCTCGGAAGGAGCGATCGCAGTATGGTCGAATTTAAAATACAGATGGAGCGTGAGAAGGTTAAATCCAGTACCTATGTCCTGTGCTTAAACAAAGGAGACTATGAAGGAATGAGGAAGGAGTTAGCTAAGGTTGAATGGGAGCAAAAAGTTTATGGTCGGTCAATTGAGGAACAGTGGAGGACTTTCAAAACGATTTTTCACAGTGCTCAGCAGAAGTATATTCCAGTGATAAGGAAGAACTATAGGAAAAGAGAGAGCCAGACATGGATGTCTAAGGAAATAAAGGAAAGTATCAGATTGAAAAAACACACATACAAAAAAACAAAGAGAAGTGGGAAACTAATAGACTGGGAAATCTTTAAAGGCCAACAGAAAGGCACAAAAAAAGTTATAAAGAAAAATAAGATAGATTATGAGAGTAAACTAGCTCAGAATATAAAAACAGGCAGCAAAAGTTTCTATAAATATGTAAATCCTAAAAGAGTGGTGAAGGTTGGTCCTTTAGAGGATGAGAAGGTCAATTTAATAACTGGGAATGAGGAAATAGCCGAGATATTAAACAATTATTTCGTGTCGGTCTTCACAATGGAAGACACAAATAATATGCCGAAAACTAATAACAAGAAGGTTAAAGCAGGTGAGGACCTAGAAACTATCATTATCACTGAGGAGGCAGTGCTGGGCAAGCTAATGGGGCTAACGGTAGACAAGTCTCCTGGCCCTGATGAAATGCATCCCAGGGTACTAAAAGAGGTGATGAGAGAAATAGCAAATGCACTAGTAATTATTTACCAAAATTCACTGGACTCTGGGGTGGTTCCCGCAGATTGGAAAACAGCCAATGTGACGCCACTGTTTAAAAAAGGAAGTAGACAAAAAAGCAGGTAACTATAGGCTAGTTAGCTTAACTTCGGTAGTGGGGAAAATGCTTGAATCTATCATTAAGGAAGAAATAGCAAGACCTCTGGATGTAAATTGTCCCATTCGGAACACCCAGCATGGGTTCATGAAGGGTAGGTCATGTTTAACTAATTTGGTGGAATTCTTTGAGGACATTACTTACATGGTGGACAATGGGGAACCTGTGGATGTGGTGTATCTGGATTTCCAGAAGGCATTTGACAAGGTGCCACACCAAAGGCTGCTACATAAGATAAAGTTGCACGGTATTACAGGCAATGTATTGGCATGGTTAGAGGATTGGTTGACCAGTAGAAAGCAAAGAGTAGGGGTAAATGGGTGTTTTTCTGGTTGGCGGTCAGTGGCTAGTGGTGTGCCTCAGGGATCAGTGTTGGGACCGCAATTGTTGACAATTTACATAGATGATTTGAAGTTGGGGACTAAGTGTGGTGTGTCAAAATTTGCAGATGACGCTAAGGTGAGTGGTAGAGCAAAGTGTGCAGAAGACACTGAAAGTCTGCAGAGGGATATAGATAGTCTAAGTGAGTGGGCAAAGGTCTGGCAGATGGAGTACAATGTTGACAAGTGTGAGGTCATCCATTTTGGTAGGAATAACAGGAAAATGGACTATGTTTTAAATGGTAAAAAGTTGCAGCATGCTGCTCTGCAGAGGGACTTGGGTGTCCTTGTGCATGAATCGCTAAAAGTAGGATTGCAGGTGCAGCAAGTAATTAAAACGGCAAATGGAATTTTGTCTGCCATTGCTTGAGGGATGGAGTTTAAAACAGGGAGGCTATACTGCAGCTGTATAGTTCCTGGTGAGGCCACACCTGGAGTACTGTGTGCAGTTTTGTCTCCTTACTTGAGAAGAGATATACCAGCACTGGAGGGGGTGCAGAGGAGATTCACTCGGTCGATTCCAGAGTTGAGAGGTTTGGATTATGAGGAGAGACTGAGTAGACTGGGATTATACTCATTGGAATTCAGAAGAATGAGGGGAGATCTTATGGAAACATATGATTATGAAGGGCATAGATAAGGTGGAGGCAGGGAGGTTGTTTCCGCTAGCAGGTGAAACTAGGATTGGAGGGCCTTGCCTCAAAATAAAGGGAAGCAGATGTAGGACTGAGGTCAGGAGGAACTTCTTCACCCAAAGGGTTGTGAATCTGTGGGATTCCCTGCCCAGTGAAGTGGTTGAAGCTGCCTCGCTGAATGTTTTTAAGGCAAGGCTAGATAAATTTTTGAACAGTAAAGGAATTAAGGGTTATGGTGAGTGGGTGAGTAAGTGGAGCTGAGTCTCAAAAGGATCAGCCATGATCTTATTAAATGGCGGGGCAGGCTTGAGGGGCCAGATGGCCTACTCCTGCTCCTAGTTCTTATGTTCTTATGTAATTCAATAGTGACTACACTTGAGAAGTTTTAGGCTGTGTTGTTCAGCATTTGGAGACGTCGACTGGTTGTGAAAGATGCCATAAAAATTCTGGTTGTTTGCTTGTTTTTAAGTATTGTCTTAAAGGGAGTGAAAACTGAAGAGGCAAAGACAATCAGGGAATAAATTCAGTTTACAGCACACACCAATATGACCAATGATGTTGAGGTGCCGGTGTTGGGCTGGGGTGGACAAAATCAGAAGTCACATGATACCAGGTTTTTAGGAGTTGCACTCCGAAAACTTGTGTCATTCCAAATAAACTTGTAGGACCTTAACCTAGTGTCGTGTGACTTCTGACAACATGACCAACAGTGACGAAGTGATTAAAATGTGTGACAATCTCTTGAGATGAAGGGTGTGATAGCATACCAGCTAAATCCACAGACAACATCAAGATAGGTAGGCAAGTATGTTGTGAAGAAGACAAAATAAGGCTGCAGACAAATATTGATAGGTGGATCGAATCGGCAAAAATGTAACAGATGGAGTATAATGTGGGAAGTTATGAAGTTGTTCACTATAACAGAAAGAATAACAGGCAGAGTATTGCCCAAATGGAGAAAAAGTGCAGAATTCTGAATTGCAGAGGAATTTAAATGTTCTAGTCTATGAATCACAAAAAATTAGTGCGCAGACACAGCAAGTAATCTAGAATGCTAATGGGATACTGTCCTTTTTTATTGCCCCCTCTGCACATAAAGTAAGGCTGTTATGCTTCAGTTACACAGGGCATTGGTGAGACCACACCATGAATACTCTGCATAGTTTCAAACTCCTTATTCAGGGAAGAATGTGTTGGAGGAGGTTCACAGAATATTTACCAGATTGATAGCTGAAGTGAGAATAGGTTGGACAGACTGGAGAAAAATGAGGGGTGATTTGATTGAATTATATAAGATCCTGAATGGTCTTTACAAGGTCAAGGTGGAAATGATGTTTCCCCTTACGAGTCAGTCCAGGACGAGTGTTTTGAAGAAGAGTCCTACCAGACTCGAAACATTAACTGTTTTTCTCTCCATGGATTTGCTGGATCTGTTGAGGTGCTCCAGCATTCTCTGTTTTCATTCCCAAATTAGCAGGAACTGTTTTAAACCTGGTAGTCACCCTTTCAAAACAGA
The DNA here is from genome assembly GCF_021869965.1 of Rhincodon typus. Taxonomy (NCBI): domain Eukaryota; kingdom Metazoa; phylum Chordata; class Chondrichthyes; order Orectolobiformes; family Rhincodontidae; genus Rhincodon; species Rhincodon typus. The sequence goes on along the minus strand of NC_063333.1, from coordinate 146,087,379 downwards.
TGAAAAGAAATGTTTTTTTCTCAAAGAATTCGAATCCCCTCCATCTCAAAAAGTAGTAGAGTGTAATGTCACTGGATATTTCTAAGAGGGAGGGAAAAAGATTACTTTTGGGTAGGGGAATCAGAGGTAGATAGAAATGTGGATACAAAACACAAACAGATGAGCCATGATCTTAGTGAATGATGGTGCAGACTCAGGGGATGAAATGATCTCCTCTGCTTCTATTTCATATCAAGTCTGGTATGAATCAAAGACACATGTGTTTTTTAGGCGTTGGTAAACATAAACATTAATTTGCATTTCTTTTCAGTGCATATCTCAATGTGTTTAAATCAATGCTTTTTCAATAACTCAATCAATCTGTGCATGTTTAATCAAGCACCTTGTTGTATGGACGGCATATTTAAATTAAAAGTTAAAGGGCTGAATAATTGCGTCACTATTTTGAAAATGCTGGTGGTAGAATTCACCAGTGTGACATTTCTGTCTGATTGATTTGATCCAAGACCCATGTGCTAGTCTCAGCTGATACTTAAATGTGCAGTTTAGCCCTTCCTGGTCCAACATTACTTTATTTACCAACCAGCTGTGTAATTTCTTTTACATCCTCATTACAATAAAGGTCGCTGAAGCTGATCATTCAATATTGGTTGCCAGTCAAGCTCACATCCAGACTGAAATACTCTGGATATAAGCTATACAAAGGAGTTTGAAGCTACAAACCAAATACATCATGGTACTTTTCAATGTTGCTGGTTAAATGAGGTCATAGAATTACAGAATTATGACAGTGTAGAAGGAGGCCATTTGATCCATCGTGTCTGAACTGACTCTTCAAAGGAGTAACTCACCTAGTGTCTCCCAGTCTTCTCCCATAACACTGCACATTATTTCTTTTCAGCTAATAACCCAATTTCCTCTTGAAAGCCTCCATTGAACCTGTCAAACAAGACATTCCAGATCCTAACTTAGAAAACATTCTCCTCTTGCTCCATTATTTTGTTTGCTAATGACTTTAAATCTGAGCCATCTGAATCTCATCAAATCCCTACAGTGTGGAAACAGGCCCTTCGGCCCAATAAGTCCGCACCAACCCTCAGACCATCCCACCCAGACCCATCCTTATAACCCACCTAATCTACACATCCCTGAACACTACGGGTAATTTAGCATGGCCTATCCACCTAGCCTGCACATCTTTGGACTGTGGGAGGAAACCAGAGCACCTGGAGGAAACCTGCGCAGACGCAGGGAGAATGTGCAAACCCCTCACAGGCAGTCACCCGAGGGTGGAATTGAACCCGGGTCCCTGGCGCTGTGACGTAGCAGTGCTAACCACTGAGCCACTGTGCCACCCTAGTCATCTCAAACTTTTCTGGAATTGGGAAATATGTTTCCCTATCTGCCTTGTCCAGGCCCCTCATGTTTTCTGGTGTTATATCCCTAACTCATTTCTGGGCAGAATTTGGTATTGTTCCCATGTGGCATGTGGATGTTGCTGGCTGGGCCAACATTTATTGCCCGTCTCTAGTTGCCCTTGAGCAGGTGGTGGTGAGCTGCCATTTTGAACTGCTCTGGTCCATGTGCTGTCGGTAGATCCACAATGCCATTAGGGAGGGAGAGCGGGTATTCTATGCCAACAGTTTTTCAAATGGGAGCTGAAGTAAGGCAAAGAATTAAAAATAATTGCTTAATCAAATCCTCTATTAACACAAGTGTAACAGTCATCAAGTGCCGTTTTGTCAAGGGCATTTGGAGGACAATTCCCAAAGTAAAAGTTTGAGTAGATACCTGGTGACTCCAGCTCACCGCTTGCTCCTTTGGACTGCAGTCCCGAACATCAAAGGTTAGTGTTGGACATGTAGCAGCCTCTCTTTACCCTCATGGGACATCTACAACACCCCCCACCCCCAGCGAGAGATTAAAGGCTCACAGCACTTCTGTCTGGACCTGTTGCTGTATGGCAGTGTGCTACATTAAACTCACACCCACACCGTATACCAGCAACCTATGTGACAAACACGCTGCATGCGCAGTAGTCAAGTGGTCATGTCTCAAAGCCTGATGGGAGACACCTTTGCTCATGTCAAAGGAGACAACCTTCACTGAGGGGGTGATGTTGGGGGATGATACTGAGACAGTAATTAAGGGCAGGCTCTGTTATCAGTCTAGGGGCAGGAGTTCTGCATTACCACAGTCCAGGAAATGGGTCATGGTCAGCCATGCAGGTCCAATGCAACCAGACCAAGGGATTTGTGGTGACTGAGGAGAGCTGTACATAGATCAGTCAGGAGCCTGGTCCCCCTCATCAGACAGAGCTTTCTATCCAAGGAGACAGAGAGTGGAATGTTGGACTATGCTTAGTCCTGGAGGTCAGCTCAATGAAACTTGAAAGTGGGGCTGTTATAGACCTGGCCAGTAGGAAAGTTGACAAAGTCAGTTGTAGGTTTTGGAGGCAGCATGCTGGAATGCAGAGGGGGCAATAATTATGAGGGATGGGATTTCTATATGTAAGGGAGGGAGACAATAGTGCATCAAAGGACATGCAGAAAGAAATGTCATCAATGGCTACAACCACCCTGGCTGTGATGGGGGTACAATGCAGCACAGTAGTTGTCATGAATAAACTGGAGGCTGGGGCTTGGAGTCATGCTGGGAGATGAAGCCATAAGTCGAAGAGCTTTGTGTGGAACTGTGCAGATACTCATTACTGATGGGGTCAACATGGAAGAAAGAAACATACAGGCTGATTACGAGGCTGAACCTGCAGCTCACTGCACCAAGGGCAGTGTGTGCTGTCTTCCATATGCACGTGAGCCATACCTGAGGAATGGACAGTGAAAATAAGTGCAACCTCACCCAGACTGGGCATGGTCAGTGAGTGTTTCTCCTATCTGTGCGTATGGAATCTGCTGGTGAGAGATGTGAGACCGTACAATAGGGAATTGCATTAATTAGGCACTTGCGCAGTACGGGTTGAAGAGATCTGTAATTATAGTAACCTGTATGTGAAATGTACACAGTCCCCCGACGTGTGAGAATCAAATCCTGGTCAGAAGTCGTCGTGACCATGTAATTTGTCATTGTGAATTGACTACGGACATCTGTGTGAAGCAGAAGTAATCGCAGGTGACCTTAAAAGTGGAACCTGTGAGCTACATTTCACAAAGACCATTCAACATATCACTGGATGTGCAGGGACACAGAGCTGATTTCCTCCGAGCTGTAATTGTAATTATTTGCTGATGTGCTCTGATATACAATGCTGCCTCCCTTGGGAGATGAGAGTACGGGCAAGGTGTCAGTAACTGAACAAATGAACAAATGATAAAGTACAGCACCAGAACAGGCCCTTCGGCCCTCCAAGCCTGTGCTGACCATCATGCCCTAATTAATCTAAAACCAAACCTGCCACTTTTCGATCCATATCCCTCTATTCCCTCCCTATTCATGTACCCATCTAGTGCCTCTTAAATGCCTTCAATGCTTCCACCACCTCTTCTGGTAGTGCATACCAGGCTGATATCACTCTCTGTGTGAAAAAATTCCCTTGCACATTTTCCTTAAACTTGTCCCTCTGACCTTGAACCTCTGCCCCCTTGTAATTGAAACTTCAACCCTGGAAAAAAGCCTCTGACTATCCACTCCATCGATGTCTCTCATAATTTTGTAGACTTCTATCAGGTCTTCTCTCAGTCGCTGTCTTTCCAGTGAAAACAATCCTGGTCTTTTTAACCTTTCCTCATAGTCAATGCCCTGGAGACCAGGCAACATCCTGGGGAACCTTCTCTGTACCCTCTCCAAAGCTTCCACATCCTTCTGGTAGTGTGCTGACCAAAACTGCACGCAATAAATTTTTTTCAACTGCACAATACTCACACCGCACTGCATGCAACAGACCCAAACACCCTGCGCCTCCCTATAGGACTCAATACAGATGCGGCAGAAATTTCAGTCACAGTCCACCAGAACATGGTCCACGAATAACCTAAGGCAGAGGGGACAGACAAGGCCTTCCTCATTATTCCTATTCTCTTGTACCACAAAACATGAGGCAATCCCCCCCCAATTTACATAAGCAGAAGTAATTGTACAGCACTTAGTAGTACCTAGTTATTGTGAGACAATCTGTAAACATGGCTAATGTCTAAGCTACACAAGCTCCTGTCTGAGGCCAAACTTAAATAAAATGGAGCTCATTCTTCAACCAGGGCCTTTGTGGAGGAGTGCTGAAGATAAGATTCAGACAGAGTGTGCCACACAATCTGAGAATGCTGTGCTCTGCACAACTGGAGCAGGCAAGGAGGGGATGCAATAGCATCTGAAGAGTGGGAGAGAGGCAGCAGCCTTGCGAGGAGCAAGAAGAGGGCATTGAGCAAGAAGAAGATCATATTAGAGTCATATACTCTAACAGAATGTATAGAAGGGGTCTTTCAGCCCATTGAGCCTGCACCAACCTGTCCACACTAATCCCATTTTCCAGCTCTTAGTGCATAGTCTTGAATTGTATGGAATCATGTACTTTTTGAAAGGTGTGTTGTTTCCCACATTGACTAGCCTCCTTTCTGCCTAATGTAAGTTTGTTGCCTGATTGAAATGGTATGATGTGGAGGTGCTGGTGTTGGATTGGGGTGGAGAAAGTCAGAAGTCACACGACACCAGGTTATAGTCCAACAGGTTTATTTGAAATCCCATGCTTTCTGAGTGCTGCTCCTTCATCAGGTGAAGGGAAGTAGTCTCTGCGTGTTCCTGAATGAAGCACAGCTTTTCTACCTTTGTTTTCCCTTCACTTCTGTTGTTGAATGAAGTTGGACATTTTTAACTATTTGATGGCTTTCTAGTCTGTGATATTGAACAATGAGAGAAGATTTTCAGTGACACTGGGTGTTAGCAAAAGAGGAGCATCCCCTTAGATAGAGTTCAGAGGCAGATAACACTGAGGACAGAGAGTCCATGGAGCTTGGTTCGTAAAGCTGCAGTTATAATGACAGTGATCAGAGAGGTAATAATGTGAAAAAAAGCAATCCGTTTATGAAGGTTCACTTTTATCTGTGAGGAATTGTCAGCCATGCCACCTCTGTGTCCTGAGGAGTTTATCTTTATTGTTCCCTTCCCATTACATGGCCTAGTGGTATTATTGCTAGATTATTAAACCAGAGACCCAGGTAATGTTCTGAGTGCCCAGGTTTAAATCTCACTGCAGCAGATGATGGAATTTGAATTCAATAAAAATCTGAATTAAGAGTCTAATGATGACCATGAATCCATTGTCTATTGTTAGAAAAACCCATCTGGTTCACTTATGTCCTTTGGGGAAGGAAGTCTGCCATCCTTACCTGGTCTGGCCTACATGTGACTCCAGACACACAGCAATGTGGTTGGCTCTCAACTGCCCTCTGGACAATTAGGGATGGGCATTAAATGCTGCCTAGCCGTCAATGTCATCATCCGTGAAGGTATAAAAAGAAGAAACTTGCATTCTGATTGGCAGAGAGTGACCATGTCATGCTTGTACTTTAAAGGTGGCACTGGCACTGGGAATCTGGTGTGCTCCTGGCAGTGGGAATATCTCTGTCCTTGAGGAGCGATGATAGCACGAGTGGAACACCATGGAAATGTGGTGCACACAAAATGACGTGAACTACAGAGAATAACACGAGAAAGCTGGTTAGAATTCCCAGAGAGGGATCCTCTGTGAAACCCCTCAAAACTGACAACATCTGGTAAAATTCAGACTAATGTAAAATCTCTTCTTCTATTTGATAAAAAAGACTGTCCAGCACACTTCAAAGTGACAAATGTAGGTATAAAATGAAAGAAATTGAATATGATCTCCTATTTTTTATTAAAGTGTGGCATCAGAAATGTTCAGGGATGACTAACACACCATCTCCACAATCGGGAAATCTTAATCTATCGTATGCCAAAATCCTCTTTGAAAATGGAAAGTTTTCTCAGCCTTTCACAGGCCTCACCATTAGCATCCCGGGTTGTCAGAAGCTGCCAGATAATTCCTTTTATCTTCTTGCCATAGGTCAGGGCTTATGGGGTGAAGAAACTAAGAGGGATTGGATTCTGAGCAAAGGCAGGGAGTGGTTTTAAAAGGCCAACCCATTGTCTCTCATCCATGCTTCAGGCTGCCCCCAGATTAGGGCAATTGGTGCCTACCCCCATCAACTCAGCAGGCAGCTTGCCCTGGTTTTCAAGAAAATTGCCACCTTCCCCACCCTCTGAAGTGGCAGTTGACTGGGTGGGTGGTATGTTGAGACCCTGAACCGACCATGAATTGACCACCAGGGACATAATTGACCCTAGGATGAGAAAGTCACCCAAGGACCTTCGCATCCAGAAGCTGATTGGTGAGATGGTATATCAGGGATAAGTTTCTCTACAGGCCAACTCCCTCAATTATCTTTTTCCTTCTCACCACCTTTCCTACCACATCAAACCATTTTGAAAGCTGATTTCTTCTTGTTTTTGCTGAATGCCTATTATTGGCGGATAGACTCTGAGGCACTCAGTTTCTGCAGAAAGCACAGAAAGTAATCTATAGTTGGGATTCATTGTCTTCAACAGTCTCCTGTTCTGTGTAAATGATGTGCAAAAAAGCTCCTGATGGACATCTCCTAATCATGAACACTCAAGTTTATTCCTGGATCTCCCAAAATTCAGATCCCCCAGATCTGAATCAGAGGCACAATCTAAGGAAAAATAATGAGAAAATGGCTCGAGGATTTACTACTCCACAGTTCTGGTAAATTGAGAATTTCTTGCTCCACCGAGCTGTGAATACTAATAAAGTATATTTCCGATGAAAATGTTCAAACATTCAGGAAAATAAGTGATCTGGGAATGGTGCAGGGAATTGGAGTTTATTAGATGATCAGTCGTGATCTTATTTGCGGTTTTTGCTATCACTGCCTGTTTGTGGTACTGGGCTGGTGATGGTTGAGGTAATTCACTGCTACCAATCCTCTTTTTCCTACACTGCGTGTCGGGACTTTTAATTATCAGTGGTAGAAGATAAATCTCCAATGAGTCCAAACAGAAGGAGCACTTGTCTGAGATAACAATGATGTATATTGCATGATAGCAAGGGTTAGCATTTACATTATTAATCAGCATTATTACCGCAAACTTTCAGGAACCGAACAGAGTACATGTACTCCCCATGGAAGCTCGAATAGAACTCAGCTATCCCCACACAGTGTGACACCATCGAAATGGATTCAGTGTAATGTGAGCATTAAACTCCTTCAAATCAATTACCTTGTGCAACATCACGAAACGGTAGAAAAGACTTAAGGGGCATAGGGCTGCTCCAATTTCTGATATTCTTAGATACAGCCTAAAGTATACGACCATATCCACTGCAATAAAACCCATACAAAGTAGTCACCCTTTTCTTTGAGATGTTCTTCCTCTAAGAAACTGACAATGAGAGAAGTTTGATCAGTTCAAAATTTCTATTTTTGTTTCAACTTTTTTGTTAGCTCAGAATTGAAATTACAACAACTTGAATAAAATTCCAGGTTTCCGAATATTTTCTGGGTTGTTTAAGCTAGGATTTGTAATTCACTCCCAGCAACGGTTCTTTCTGATTGTAAGGCCAACATCGGTACTATTTATCTCTAGAAATGTTTTTGGGATTGTGTCCTGTCCAGTAGTAAAACGTTATCTGATGCAGTTGGAGGTCACTCATGGCTCAGTTGGCAAACTGTGGTTTTGAAGTTGATAGATCAAGTACCATTTCCAGGACTTGTCTTGGTTTACTCTCCAGTGCCATGCTGCCAGAGGGCGGTATTGTCAGGAGGTGCCACCTTTCGGGTGATATGTTACACTGGGGGTCTTGTCTGCTTCCTCAGATGGATGTAGATGATCCCATGACATCATTCCGAATAGATGGGAATGTTATCTGGCTGATTTTCAGTCCTCAATCAACAAGCACAAAAAATATTTCTCTTCTCATTGTGGTCAGTGGGAAGTTGTCCTGGAATGAATAGATTGCCTTATGGGGAAAGGCTAGACAGACTAAGCCTGTGTTTTCTGAAGTTTGAAAGAGTCAGGTGTGACATACAAGATCCTGAGGGGACTTGATCAGGTGGATGTCAAAAGGATGTTTCCTCTTATGGAAGAAAGTGGAACGTGGGTGGGGGCTGGGTCATTATTTTAAAAGAAGGGAGTGCCCATTTACAATAGAGATGAGGAAAACAAATTTCTCTCAGTAGATTGTAAGCCTTTGGAATTCCCTTCCTCAAAGGCAGTGGATGCAGAATCTTTTCAATATTCTTAAGGCAGGGGGAGATGTATTCTTGATGACCAAGAGGATGAAAAATTATCAGGAAATATGCAGGAATGTCATATCGAAGTTAAAATCAGGTCAGCCCAAGATTTGATTGCTTGGTAGTTCTTATTGAAAGGCCGAGTAGCCTTTCCTTGTTGCTTGTAAGTATGTTTGTAAATTGGCTGCCAGACCTCCTACAATATAGCAGTGACTTCCACAGTACTGTGTTACCTGTCAAGTGCTTAATTGACTGGTCCTGTGGTTTGGAAAGGTGTGGATAAATGGAAATCTTTCTTTACCCATTTTAATTAAATAAGTAGTCGAAGAGATATATGCAGCTTGCATAGACATGGTACTTTTAGACAATAAAGCAAATAAGGGATGTAAGGATGATGCAGGAATGTTGGATTTGTGTCAAAGATTACCAATAATCTTATTGAATGGTGGAACAAACTGAAATTGTGTACAGCCCACTCCTGCTCCTATTTATTATATTCTCAGCTACAACCTCTGACATAACATAGGGAACACATAACTATAAACACCACAATGCCACCCATCTAAAACACACTTTTTGACTTATTCTTCTTCAAGCAAATGACAATGAGGAATTTGAACATGTAAACATTTTTAAAATATTCTTAAGCAGTTTTCAATTAAGCAGGTAAAGTTCTTTCCCATTTCAACTTTTTTCAATTTTACTCCAAAAATTCAACATTACCCCAATATTACTGAAGAAAATTACTTACGTTTAATCAGGTTCACTGTTTAACTATTCGCCGGCTTATTCGGTATACCACATCAAAACAATTCTCCCAGATAGCTGTCTTGCAATAGATGCACCAGCAAACCCTAGCTTTGCCTGAAAAAAAAACATTTTTCACCAAACAGTTGCAACTTCTTCTGGATATTTCAAGCCATAATTTGTTGACAAAATAGTGCTGCAGCTAAAGGTGTTCTCCATTATTATTCCACAAATGTTACAACAGGTTTAAGAAAGGGCAAATGCATGACTAAATGTTAATATACAAATGTTTGTATCTGAGACTTGCCACTTTGATATTGGGTTTTGTAAAAATAACATTTTTCTTCCTGGCCCTTTGTGTGACATTGCAGTGTCAATTTTATACAAACGCCACAAAAACCATTTTATGGAGGTGCAAGGAGCTATTCAGAGTCTCTGATTACTTAATTAAACCCAAATTAGCTGCCTAATTATCTCAAGAACATGATAAATGGCTTACGCTGCCAACGAGCCTCTCTGGCACTGAAACATAATTAATCAAAATGCAGAATCTCATTCATTCAGGTTTCAATTCTTGTTGGAGATTTAATATTAATCAAGATTTTTTTTTCTCTCTCTACCAGTCATTCCAGCCCCTTTCTTCCCTTCCACTTAAGGCAATCTTTCCCTCCTCTTTTTTATTATTTTCTTTTCTCTACTCAATTTGACGTTGAACTCACTGACACAAATTTACACTTTCTCATCAGTCCTTACTCTGTTCATTTCTCGGTCTTACAAACTGACTCGTTACTGAGGTAGCTAGTTGCTTTCCCTCTTTTAACCAGATTTCAGATGTCTAGTTGTCCTCCCTGTTATGTTATCAGCTCACATTTTCAGCAACTTGTCACTAATAATCCATTGTGATTAAACTGTTGTGGACAAAGTGAACAATAACCAGAAAATAGTGATTATCCCATGACAGAAAGTCTTGCTCAAGCTGTCATTTAAACTGCTAACATTTCTGTGAGCTTTGTGCTAACATTAAACTCCACACATTTTGTGAGGCTAATAGTTGTTCATTATCTAAAGCTACAACATCTGCTAAGTTCTTTGTTGGTGCTTTATATGATGTGGGGATACAAAGGGATTGATGGTGCACAAACAAAGACAAACAGTTCAAAACATCTCTTTCTCCTGGTATAAAAAGCAAGATTTGTCTTACTTGAATACAAACAAGTAACATTTTATGGCTTTCCCATCACAGAATCGTAGGTACTAAGAGTAAGGTTTCAAAATTCATGTCTTTTGTGTTATGTCTTATTGTTGGTATATCAATACAGTTTTAATATGGATATTCATTGTGTTATCACTGTATCATAGAATGGCTTTCAAAGTCTCAGTATACAAGGGTATAAAAGTTTCATGCTCCATTTTATCTCAGGTCATTGGAGGTATACTGTTCTTCATAACTGACTATCAAGAATTATAGAATCCCAACAGTATTGAAACAGGCCATTCAGACCAACAAGTCCACACCGACCTTCCAAAGAACATCCCATGCAGACCCATCACCCCAACCCTATTCCTGCAAATCCCATGGCTAACCCACCGAATCTACATATCCCTGGACACTATGGGTAATTTAGCATGGCCTAACTTGCACATCTTTGGACTGTGGGAGGAAACCAGAGCACACGATGGAAACTCACACAGACACAGTGAGAATGTGCAAACTCCACACAGACAGACATCTGAGATTGGAATTGAACTCAGATCCCTGACATTGTGAGGCAGCAGTGCTAACCATGGAGCCACCATGTCACCCTTAGGGAGTCACTTTAAAATTCAGGGTTCATCCATTCAAAATAGACTTTTTGCTGTATCTCAGAGGTTAGTGACTCTTTGAGACTTGCTTCCTGAAAAGATGGTGGAAAAGAGCCTTTGAAAATTTTTAAGGCAGTGTTCGATCAGATCTTGGTAAACAGGAAAGCTGAGAATGCAGATTTGAGGTTGTGATCACATCTACCATGATCTTATGGAATGGCTGACCCAACTTGAGGGGCTGAATGGCCTACTGCTGCCCTTTGTTTGTGTGTTAGTCCAGACATTTAAGTGCCTGTAAAACTAACATCTATATGGAACCACCACTTGTAAGAAATATTTGTTGGATCTTTCAATACCGTGTGACCCACATCTAGATTCTTACATTTCAAAGAATAACATAAGTATTACCACATCAGACAAATACTTGAGAAAGGATGTATTGGCACTGGAGGGGCTGCAAAGGAGGTTCACTAGGTTGATTCTGGAGTTGAGGGGGTTGGCTTATGAGGAGAGACTGAGTAGATTGTGATTATAGTCATTGGAATTCAGAAGATTGAGGGGGGATCTTGTAGAAACATATAAAATTATGAAGGGAATAGATAAGATAGAAATAGAGAGGATATTTCCACTGGCAGGTGAGGCTAGGACAAGAGGGCATAGCCTCAAGATTAGAGGGAGCAGATTTAGGACTGAATTGAGAAGGAATTTCTTCACCCAGAGGGTTGCTAATCTATGCAATTCCTTGCCCAGTGAAGTAGTTGACGCTACTTCAGTAAACGTTTTATAAAAAAAGGTAGATTTTTTTTGAACAATAAAGGAATTAAGGGATACGGTGAGAACACGGGTAAGTGGATCTGAGTCCATGAAAAGATCAGCCATGATCTTATTGAATGGAGGAGCAGGCTCGAAGGGCCAGACGGCCGACTCCTGCTCCTAGTTCTTATGTTCTTATGATAAAATGTAAAAACCGAAAGAACTGCAGGTGCTGTAAATCAGAAACAGAAACATAAATTGCTGGAAAAGCTCAGCAGGTCTGGCAGCATCTGTGAGAGAAATCAGGGTTACTGTTTTGGGTTGAGTGACCCTTCCTTAGATGCTGCCAGACCTGCTGAGCTTTTCCAGCAACTTCTGTTTTGGAGGTAAAATGTACCTCAGTATAAGCTTGATGAGGTCTTATTTATCCAAATGATGTTATTTGTTCTTAATTTACCCTTTATGTCTCTCTCCTCACTATATTTATTTTCTTTAGAAAACGTACTAATTATCGTTAGGGTATTGTATCATGTTACTTGAGATCTAAAGTTTATTTTTGCTCATTGGATACAAATTTTAAACACAGAGCAGTGGTTTACAGAGAGCTAACATAGTCTTTGTTTAGAAGATAGATGCTGTCCCCCAAACTGCCTAATCAACACATTAAAAATTGCATTGTCGTCTGTGGGAAGGAATCACATTGCTTCACCACAATTTTAAAAATCTGAATTTATTTTTGCTTTAATCATCACGACAAATCTGTTTTACGTGGGATGTGGTATCAGCTCCACACACACACCCATAAATGTAATACACCACGGATTCTGTAAATCTGAAATAAAAAAGCAGAAAGTGCTGGAGAAACTCAGCAGGTCTGGCAGCGTCTGTGGAGAGAGAAATAGAGTCTAACGTTTCAAGTCCAATATGAATCTTCTTCCTTTGAAAGCACTGTTTTATTCCATTTGAACCTCTGTTGCACCTCTCTTGACACAACACACTTTCAAACTTTAGGTATGCAAAGCAAAATGAACCCGCCTTCATATTTGGAGATAGTAAGAACTGCCGATGCTGGAAGTCAGAGTTGATACAGTGTGGAGCTGGAGGAACACAGCAGACCAGGCAGCATCAGAGGAGCAGGAAAGCTGACGTTTCTGAGGAAGGGTCCCGACCCGAAACATCAGCTTTCCTGCTCCTCTGATGCTGCCTGGCCTGCTGTATCCCTCCAGCTCCACACTGTGTTATCCTGCCTTCATATTTGATTTGATTTGATTTATTATTGTCAAACGTACTGAGATACAATGAAAAGTATTGGTTTGCATGCTACCGAGACAAATCATACCTGACACACGTACATCAGGGCACTAAAACAGAATGCAGAATATACTGTTACAGCTACAGACAAGGTGCAGAGAGAGATCAACTCTAATATATGAGAGGTCCGTTCATAAGTCTGGTAACAGCAGGGAAGAAGCTGATCTTGAATCCGTTGGTATACTTTTTCAAATTTTTGCCCGATGGAAGCGGGTGGAAGAGAATATAACGGGGTTGGAAGAGGCCTTTCATTATATTGGCTGTTTTCCCCAGGCAGTGGGAAGTGTATCAGAGGTCATTGGATGGAAAGGTCATTTTCATGATGGTCTGGGCTACATTGTCTGTAATTTCTTGCGTTCTTGGGAAGACCAGTTGCCATACCAAGCTGTGATAAACCCAGGTATGATGTTTTGTATGGTGCATCTATAAAAAATGGTAAAAGTCCTCACGGACATGCGAATTTCCTTAGCCTTCTGAGGAAGCAGAAGTGTTGGTGTGCTTCTTAACTGTAGCATTGACGTGGATGGGCCAGGACAGATTGTTGGTGATATTTACTACCAGGAACTTGAAGCTGTCAACCTCCTCTACCTCAGCACCATTGATAATGACAAGGGTGCATCCTCCACTCTGCTTCCTGAAGACGATGACCAGCTCCTTCGTTTTGCAGACAGTGAGGGACAGATTGTTGTCTTTACACCACACCACTAAGCTCTCTATCTCCTTCCTGCACTCTGTTTTGTCATTGTTTGAGGTCTGACCCACTACGGTGATGTTATCAGCAAATTTGTAAAGGGAGTTAGAGCTGAATTTGACCACATAGTCGTAAGTGTATAAAGAGTTTGGTAAGAGGCTGAGTACGCAGTCTTATGGGGTACCGGTGTTGAGGATTATTGTGGAGAAGATGATGCCTCCTATTCTTACTGACTGCAGTCTGCAGGTCAAGAAATCAAGGATCCAGTTGCAGAGGGGGGAGCAGAGCCTTAGGTCTCAGAGTTGGTGAGTTTAGTTGGAATTACGGTATTGAAGATGGAGTTAATGTCAATAAATAGGAGTCTGATGTAGGTGTCGTTTTTATCCAGATGTTCCAGAGATGAGCATAGGGCCTGGGAGATGGCATCTGCCATGGACCTATTGTGGTAGTAGGCGATCGAAGCAATCTGGGAGTTTGGAGTTGTGTGCTATTACTAACCTCTCGAAGCATTTCATAGTGATGGATATCAGAGCCACCAGGCAGTATTCATTAAGGCATATTGCCTGATTTTTCTTTGACACCAGAATGATATGGCACCTATAATGTGGTAAAACGTCTAATAGGTTTCAAATAAAATTTGAAATTCAGCCTAATAGGAGGTTATTAAGACCAGTAAAGACAAACGCAGGTCAAAGAAGTAGGTTTTAAGGACATTTTAGGATCTCCTAAAGGAGGACAAACAGATGGTGAGGTGGAGAAACTTAGAGAGGAAATTCTAAGCTCAGAGGCTAGACTGTAGAAGGCATGATCAGCAATTGCAGTATGATTAAAATTGCGATGGCAGCATTCATGGAAGACCGGTGCTGTCCTTTTGTATTTATACTTCCATCAGACGTTGATATGTGTTAATCAATGGGAACAATGTTGGCAGGTTATCCTCCACTCCCTTGTCTGGATCACAAGCCCAAATAAAGTGCTGTTGCTCTCACTCAGCTGAGATTGGCTACAAAAACGTGAGTGGGGAATTGTCTTGGGCTGCAACACTCTGTATTATGTTAAGAAGAACTAATGCATCCTTATCCAACCAAATGGAAATGTTATAAACTGAAATGCATTTACAAACTCTGTGTATAATCTTTACAGGGTGGTGTATAAATTAATTATCCAGATCTGAGAGGTTACATACAGGAGGCTTTCTAACCTTGTACCCAGCACAGCAGTCAACATTTTAGTTATTTTTAACAAGCTGTTCAGACATGTTTTGATAGACCATTCGAGCAGGTGGGATTTAAACAATACTCTGTGGTCCATAGGTAGCTTTATGACACCAGTGTCACAAGAGCCCTTTTTCACATGCAAACCAAAAGCAGCAATTATGCCAATTACAGTAAAGGTTGAAACTAATTAGTTTCAGCAATGTGGTATATTCTGAAATTGAAAATAATACACAGCACTCTAATATGATTCACATTGAGAGCAGGTATCATTTTGCTGACATGTTTATTTCAAAACGATTTTGTGCACTGTGTTAAATTCTGAACAAACACTTTGGAAATCGATGCTCCAATTACTTTACATTACAAGTGCATTGCCTGTATGACCCAATGCTTGTAGCATTCGTTTCAATGGCTAGACTGTACTGTGGTTGGCTATCCGTGTATAAGCAAGATGTGGGTGTTTTTTTATTCCACATATCAATCTCTTCAGACATGGTATGACATACCTCTTCAGTAGGTGGGACTTGAACCCAGGCCTCTTAGTGCAGAAGTAGGGACATTATTTCTGTATCACAAGAGCCCTTCAAGGTGTGGGTGGTAACGAATGAGCTTGATGTCCTTCAGTTGGAAACCTTTACATTAAAAATGGAAACAGCTGGACTCTCTGCTCCTGATCACACGCAGTGACCATTGCGTGTGAATGGCAGGGACATCCTGAGCCATGTGCCTGAAATCCATTAGAGACGCAGAAATGAGGGATGGCACACTGATGGCACCTGTAGAGATTCACAGTACCTGTTTCTGTTTATACACTGCCCATTCTACATGCACAGTGTGGGAGGAAACCACAAAGCTTCTCAACTGTCTTTTCATGAAGAAACTCATCAAACTAAAAAAAAACTTTCAGCAAAGTTTGCAAAAATCCAATAAACATGTCGTTACCTTGTCCAGTATGCAGCTGAATCTACCCCAAAGGGCTGGAGTATTAGGATGCAGGTATTTTGGTGCAATTATACAAAACCCTAGTTAGACCCCACATAGAGTACTGTGTGCAGATCTGGGTACCACACCTTCAGAAGGATGTTTTGGCCCTGGAGGGAGTTCAAAGCAAGTTTACCAGGATGACACCTGGACTTTAGGAGTTATGAGGAGAGATTAGACAAATTAGACCTTTGTCTTTCAGAATTTAGGAGATTAAGGGGTGATCTAATTAATGTCTTCAGGATACTGACAGGAAAAGACAGGGTATCTAAAGACAAAATTACTTCTACTGGTTGAAGGTCCTTGAACCGTGAGCATAGTCTAAAAAATAGAGCCAGGCCTTTCTGGAGACATGTTAGAAAGCACTTCTACACACAAAGAGCAGTGGAGGTTTGGAACTCTCTTCCTCAAATGGTGGTTGATACTTATTCAATTTAAATCTGAGACAGGCAAATTTATATTAAGTGAGGGTGTCAAGGGATATGAGCCCAAGGCAGGTATATGGAGTTAAGCCACAGATCAGTCACGATTTCATTGAATTGCGGAACAGACTCGAGGGGATGAATGGCCTTCTCTAGTTCATATCTTCCTATGCTCTTACCTAGTATCTGCAAACTGTGTGCCGTGATTATAAAGAGCTCAGCCAGCTTGGCCACATAGAAAATGAGTTCCCTGATTGGGGCTGTTAATCTGGTCTAATCAGGGAGCCCTGGCTGACAGGTATAAACAGGCGTGTCAGACTGGCTCTGAGGGGGCTGGAACAGTGTCAAGAACTCTCCGAGTGTAAGTAAAGGGGGACTTGGTGACGGGATACTAGTCTCTGTGTAATTATTTCATTGTGATCTCTGTTTGATTGGTTCCTTTGCATTTGATGACATTACACTAACTCAATATAGATCCTAAGAGTGAAAATATATTTTCTGGTAAGGTGTGAATAAAACAAGAATACGATGGCGAATGGAGACACTGCATACCAACGAGAGTACATCAAAAGGTCATGTCTACTAGGTCTAACCATAGTAAGTAAAACTCAGTCAGTAACACACGGGTGAAACATAACTGCTGTGTAGAAAAAGCTATCAAAATGGCTGAATAATGAAATGCTTGCAATTGTCTGACTGTTGGGGAGCAGCTGCTCTCTTCCACTTGTTCAGCTCCAAGTAATTTACACAAAGTACAGATCATATCCAAGACAAGTTGAAACTGTCAGACAAGGAAGTTACAGTGGCCTTATGATTGATTATAGCTCCAGCAAGAACATTTTTGTTTTTTTAGTGAGTTGGTGTCAAAGCCATGAGTTACTTAATCCTGCTCAAGCTGCAAAACAGTGAATAACCATTCTGCAAGGCCATTTGAATATTTTTCACCCCTACTTTGGGCTGGCAAAGTCACCTTATACTGGGATGCACAGTGGAAATAACTCGGGCAATTTATGACACTTCAATGTGCTGATGAACCTTTGTAGATTTGAAGCTTATTCTGCCCTTCATAATTTTGTCTCCGTGCTCTCTGTTGCACTAATGTTTGTGCTGCAAATTGCATTTCTTTTTGTTTGTTCATGGGATGTGGTTCTCATGGGCTACGCCAGCATTTATTGCCCATCCCAATTTGCCCTAGAGAAGGTGATGATGAGGTATCTTCTTAAATCACTGCAATCCATGGAGATTATAGCTGTTCATAATGTTTTTGACACAAGTGCGAGGGTGTTTCAAGTGGTGGGTGAGAGTCATTGTTAGTTAGCTGACATCAAATAGAATTCCAACATCAGAGAATCAGTTGCTCATTAGTACTGTTATGTACAAGTCCTTTCACGGGGTAAATGATATGAAGAATAGCAAGTGCAGGGAAGGCAGAATATTTATATTGCATTTGTTGATCTGGGAATTATGTACAAAATTCACTTTCACCTTGACATGAAAGCAGCAACAGTTTGCACAACTCGAGCTTAAATATGTTTTGATGGAGTTGGCTTTTTAAAGGTTAACGTTGCTGTGCTCTGCTTAATACAGCTTTCAGTCTTCCTGTCCCTGAGGCTGGGCAGTGGGATAGCAATTGATACCCATGGTTCTCCACATGCTGTTCCTGAATTCAGATGTTCTGCCTCAGGGCTGTACTGAAAAGACACATGATGCTCTGCCAAAACAAGGGTAAGATAGAGAGAGGGAGAGAGATTTATGACACAGAGTCTCTCTCTTGTCATCATCTTTAAAGTCCTTTCTCAGTTAAACAACCTCGCTGCCACTTGATACATTAAAACACATTGGGGGTCATCCTAAACATGATTGCAATTTACAAATCTGGGTGTACGGAGATCGGATTGTCCCTAAAAGATGTCTTGCAGCACCCTGCAGAATTCCCCTGAAAACTGAAGTTTAAACCTCCAATGGGAAATTACCTGACATCAGGAAACTGCCAGGAAAGTGTCCAACTCTGAGGTAGAGGGATTCCAGATTTCTGACTCATTTAGCTGAAATATGAAAGTAAGAAATAGGAGCAGGAGTAGGCCATCTGGCTTCTCGAGCCTGTTCCGCCATTTAGTGAGTCATGGCTGATCTTTTCATGGACTCAGCTCCACTCACCCGCCCACTCACCACAACACTTAATTCCTTTACTGTTCAAAAATCTATCTATCTTTGCCTTATAAACATTCAATGAGGTAGCCTCAACTGCTTCACCGGGCAGGGTATTTCACAGAGTCACAACCCTTTGGATAAAGATGTCTCTCCTCAATCAGTCCTAAATCTGCTCCCCCTTATTTTGAGGATATATTCTAGTTTCACCCCACAGTGGAAACAACTTCACTGCTTCTACAGATGACAGTATGGAGCTGGAAGAACATAACAGGCCAGGCAGCATCAGAGGAACAGGAAAGTTGAAGTTTCAGGAGGGGACCCTGCTCCCATCTTCTCTATTCCCTTTCTAATTCGATATGTTTTTATGAATTCTTCTAAATTCTCATTGGTATAGTCCCAGTCTACTCAATCTCTACTCAAAAGCCAAACGTCTCAATTCTGGAATCAACCCAGTGAACCTAGTGAACGGTACCCTCTCCAGTGCCAGTACATTCTTTCTCAAGTATGGAAACCAAAGCACTCCTGGTATGGCCTCACCACTGCTCTATACATCTGCATATGTTACCCAGGTAATGTGAATCGGTTTAAAACCTGTCTAACCCCCAGGTAACATTAAAACTGAGCTATTATCATAGATAATAACTAGCTTCCTGAATATCCCTGATTTCCTGCTCTCAGGATTGCTCTCACCTGATTTCCTGCCATCTGACCTTAGCCC
Organism: Rhincodon typus; assembly: GCF_021869965.1. NCBI lineage: Eukaryota > Metazoa > Chordata > Chondrichthyes > Orectolobiformes > Rhincodontidae > Rhincodon > Rhincodon typus. The sequence goes on along the minus strand of NC_063333.1, from coordinate 146,068,303 downwards.
ATCATCACCTGTCATCCAAGCCCCTCACCTGACTGGTACCGTAGACCCTTTATCACCTGCCACTCTATCTGTCCACCTACTTGCAACCCACCTTGCCACTTCACACACCAAGCTGCCAGCCTGATCCCTTACCTACCTTATAGCCTACTTTCTTATTGCCTTACCTTCCAGCTTAGCCCCTCATCATCTTACCTGCCATCACAGCCCCTCACCCATCTACTTTACTACTCTCTCTCTCTCTCCCATTAAACATATGCACATATCTTTTCTCTGGAGTTGTCAAAGAGATTTTGGGAACATTAAATATGTTTACTTACTGAAATATGACAGCTTACAGCTATCAGTGTCCAACATATAAAAGACGAGTGATTAACAGCTGATAATTTTAATTCTAAATGTCTCCAGCTGAGTGGGGTGCATTTGGGAAATAGTGATCATAATACAATAAAGTTCAATATTAAGTTAGAGCAGGATAAAATCAGTCAATGATTAAAATGCCGAACTGGAAAAGAGCAGATTATCAGGATCTACAAGTTGAATTGGAGCAGGTTGATTGGAAAAGCATTTTGATGGATAAAACAGCAAATGAAAAATAAGAGAATTTCAATGCAGTGATGAAAAGGGTGAAAGCTAGGTATGTACCCATGAGAAATAAATATTGGGTGTCCAGAGCTGGAGTACCCTGGATGACAACTCAGATTGATGAGAAAATCAGGGAGTAAAAAGAGGCACATGATGCATGTCAGAATAATAATAGCAACAGAAATCAGAAAGAATATCTCAAAGGCAGGAGAAAGGCTAAGGCTGCTATAAGGAAGGTGAAGAGGAAACATGAGTAAAGGATTGCAGGCTGCACTAAAACAAATAATAAAATGTTCTTCTAACATATTACAGATTAGTGGAGGATACAGTGGGGCCCATAAGGAACAAGCAGGATAAGCTGCTTGCTGAAACAAAGGGCATGGCAGAGGTATAAATGAGTACTCTACTTCTATCTATACCAGATAGAAAATGATAGCAATGGTTTTGTTTAAAATATGGGTGTTGAGCTACTGATCAGTACAGTGACAGATACAGAAGAGGTGCTAAAAAGGCTGGTAGCACCTCAGGTAGAGAAGTTGTCAGACCAAGATGTTCTAGAGGTGACATGGTAGAGGTGTACAAGATGATGAGAGGCATAGATAGAGTGGATAGTCAGAGACTTTTTCCCAGGGCGGAAATGATTATTATGAGGGGGCATAATTTAAAGGTGATTGGAGGAAGGTATAGGGGAGATGTCAGAAGAAGGTTCTTTACACAGAGAGTGGTGGGTGTGTGGAATGCGCTGCCGGCAGTGGTAGTGGAGTCAGATACTTTAGAGACTTTTAAGCGACTCTTGGATTGGCACATGGAGGATAGTAAAATGTAGGGTATGCAGGGTAGATTGATCTTAGTAGGATAATAGGTCGGTACAACATTGTGGGCCAAAGGGTCTGAACTGTGCTGTACTATTCTATGTTCTATGTTCTAAGATAGGATGCATCCTAGATTGTTCAGAGAGGTACACGAGCAAATTGCTGAACACAGGATTACTGAAAGATCGCAATTGTGTCACTGTTGTTTAAGAAAGGAATAAAGAATAATCCAGGAAACTACAGACCTGTCAGTTTGACATCAATCATGGGAAAACTAACGTAGGCCATAGTATGGAATAAGACACACTTTGAGAAAAATAAATTAATACTAGACATTCAGCATGTCTTTGTCAAGGGCAGGTCACGTCTGACAAATTTAACTGAGTTCTTTGACAAGGTGATGTAGGCAGTGGATGAGGGTAGTGCTGTTGTGTTGTACATTTGAACTTTTAGAAAGCATATGACATGGTACCACATGGCAGGTTGTTTAGCGAGTTAGAAATGTTGGGGATTGATGGGTCCTTGGCAGCATGGATTAGGACTTGGCTTGAAGATAGGAAACAGAGGGTAGGTATAGATGACCATTTCTCAGATTGGAGACAAGTTGAAAGTAGTGTTCCTCAGGATTTGTTTTTTGACCCTTCCTTTTTCGAATTTATATAGATGATATGGAAATGGGCGTTGAGGGCAAAATCTCTAAATTTGCAGATGATACTAAGCTAGAGAGAATAGGTCAATTTTGAAGAAAATGCTGAGCGACTTCAAATGAACATTGACAACTTAGCCAAATGGGGAGCTACCTTGTTGTGATTGTCATGAGACCAACCAGTTGGGCCTCATAGAATATGAGTTCCCTGACTGGGGCTGTTAACCTGGTCCAATCAGGGAGCCCTAGTTGACAGATATGAACAAGAATGTCGGAGGTTGTGCTCAATCTGAGAACTGGCTCCGAGGAAACTTAATCATTGTCAAGTACTCTCCGCTTGTAAATAAAGGGTGACTTGGTGAAGGGTTACCAGCCTCTGCGGAGTTATTTCACAGCTGGCAGATGAATTTCATTGGAGGCAAATGCGAGGTAATGCATTTTGGTGGAAGAAACATGGAGAGACAATACAGGCTCAATGGGACAACTTTGAGACAGTACAGGAGCAGAAGGACCTCGGGGCTCATTAGCATAATTCTATGAGGGTGGCTAGGCTAGTTGAAATAGATGTTAAGAAGGCGCATAGAATCTTTGGGTTCATAAATAAAGGCATGGAGTATAAAGCAAGGAAGTAATGCTACACTTCTACAAATCATTGGTCAGACCACAGTTGGAGTATTGTATTCAGATGTGGGCTGGTTATTTAAGGAAGGACATTAAAGCCCTGGAGAGAGTTCAAAGGAGGTTAGCTTGAATGATCCCAGGAATGAGGGACTTTAGATACAAGAGATTAGTCTTACTATCCTTGGAGCAGAGGAGATTAAGAGGTGACCTTGTTGAGGTGTTCAGAATTATGAACAATTTTGACAGGATAGAGAAGGATATTCTGTTTCTACCAGTCAAAAGAGCTAGGAATGAGAAGAGGAGAAACTTCTTTACTCAGAGAGTTGTTAAGATTTGGAATGCGCTGCCTGGGAGAGTGGAGAAGATGGATTCCATAGGACGTTCCAAAAGAGAACTGGATAGATATTTGAAACTGATGAATTTAGAGGGCTGGGGAGATATGGTTGGAGAGTGGGACTAGCTGGGTAACTCTTTCAGGAGATGGTACAGACATGACGGGTTGAAAGACCTCCTTCTGATTGTAAAATTTTATGATTTTATGATAATTTGCAGTCCTAACAGCCTTGCAGCGGCTAAAAAGGGAGACTTTTTTTTCGCAGCAGTTCGGATGAACAAAGACACAGTGGATTTTTACTTCCATTGGCTCTGCAGATACCTGTAAGTCTACACTTATTGATGTTATCATTTCCAGAAAACTCTTCTTCTCTTCAGTAAATTTCCCAGAACAATCGAGTCACCGGACACAAAACATTAACTCTGTTTTCTCTCCACAGATGGTGCCAGACCTGCTGAGTTTCTCTGGCAATTTCTGTTTTTATTTCAGATTTCCAGCATGCAAAGTCCTTTGTTTTATTTCCAGAAGGGTTGTTTGATTATCTTACTTGTACATACCAAGGGTTAAATACATTAGCACCGTGTTTTGAGATCTACTTAATTATCACCTAAAAGTCATTGAGCATTTCCTCTTAATTGTAACCTGAGCCAAGTGCTTTGATATATTAGGGTTTTATAAATCATTGTGATCTATACACCATCTGTTATCCACAAATTCAAATTTTCTTCATCATGAATAATCTTTGAGTAAATGACTTGAAAGAAATGCATAGGATGGTTCTTAAATATAACTTGGTGAAAATAAAGAAGGCAGTAAATAACATGAAGTGACCAAGGGAGCTGGACAACAGGTTACTCTGGAAACGTATGAGAGCTGCCATAAGAAATCATTTTACAGCACCAGGGGAAAAAAGAACGACTGCAAAATGTGACAGATTTCAATTGCTTGAGAGATACCTCCAATGTTATTAACACCTGCTCAAAGAAAGAGTGAACAAAACACACAGGAACAGCAAAAGGCTCGCTTGCTGACCTGTCTATTCTCAGACATTGTACTGTGCCAAGATCATCAAAAAGCAAGAGACATTTAAACTAAATGCCATCATTAGATCCTTTATATGACATGGAAAATCACCCATCAAGCTGAGACGTTCAACAAGTGCCATCAAATGAATAGACATTTGTGTGTTTGTGTGGCTTGGCCATTGTAAATAGGATCGACGACAATGGTGCTAACCAAGGTACTATTATTTAAGAAAGTTCATAAGCCCAGGAAGAATATCAAAGAAAGAGAGGGACTCAATATTTATGACAGTTGTCAGAGAGATATTTTGTCCACTGTGGACAAATCGAAGTTAGACATGTGTGAAAACACATGACCAGTGTCTCTGTCAATACAGTTCACTGTTCAGTGTTACTGCCCTGCTGGATACAATAGATGAGACATTATTCATGTTGTGACTGGTATTTATAACTAGCACTTCAAAAACATGTGGAATTACTTAGATCTTACACCGTGCTAGCTTAGTAACAGGTTTTGTTTTCATAATCCATGGAATATTGAAAAGAAAGAGTCAACAGAAACCTCACTCCCCAAATTGTAGAGGATGAGGAATTGTGAAAAGTAGTCTGGTCAAAACAAAACTGTGGTAAATTTATAATAGAACACACAAACATACAAACAAAAACAAGAGTAGACCATTCAGCTCTTGAAGACTGCTCTGCCAAGCAATAAGATCATTAATGATCTGATTTTAATCTCAGCTCTACATTCTTGCATATTCCTGATCATTTTTCATCCCCTTTGTCATTAAGAATCAATCTACCTCTGCCTTAAAAATATTGAAAGATTCTGCATTCACTGTCTTTTGAGGAAGGAAATTCCAAAAATTTACAACCTTCTGACAGAGAAAGGGTGTCTGCAGGAACAAAAGCAGAAGTTGCTGGAAAAGCTCAGCAGGTCTGGTAGCATCTGTGAAGAAAAAGATCAGAGTTAATGTTTTGGATCGAGTGACCCTTCCTCAGAAGAGTTTTTTCTGTGGAAGGGTCTTTTCTGAGGAAGGGTCACCGGACCCAAAATGTTAACTCTGACTTTTTTTCTCCACAGCTGTGACCAGACCTGCTGAGCTTTTTCAGCAACTTCTGATTTTGTTCCTGATTTACAACATCCACAGTTCTTTTGTTTTTAAAAGTTTCTTCATCTCTGTTTTAAATAGGTTACTCCTTATTTTTAAAGTATGCCCCGTGGCTCTGGATTCTCCCACAAGAGGAAACATCATTTCTACATCAACCTGGTCAAGTCCCCTCAGGATTTCTGCTAGTTCCCAGATAAATTATTCCTGATGTGCTTGGATCAGAAGAAACATCAAAGTTTAGTTCTCTTTCTTGAATAATACACATGCATTTGATCAATAGAAGCAGTAACACCAATGATCTGGAGACGTGTGAGGAGGTGGTGGCCTAGTGGTATTTTTGTTAGCCTATTAATACAGAGACCTGGGTAATGTTCTGTAGACCTGGATTTGATGGTGGAGCTGTATGGCAAATGATGGAATTTGAATTCAACAAAAGTCTGGAATTAAGACTTTAATAATGACCATGCAACTATTGTCAGAACAACCCATTTGGCTCATTAATGTCTTTTAGAGGAGGGAAACTTCTGTCCTTACCTGGTCTGGTCGATATGTGACTCCAGACCTACAACAAAATATGGTTCACACTTAACTGTCCTCTAGGCAATTAGACAACTATGTCCAAAGAATTAATTTTTAAAATTGGGTTCCAATTCCACCATGCCAATGTTAAAAATCAAACTAAATAACTCTGGAATAAAAAGTTAAATTTGGGTAATGATCCTAAAAGTACTCAACATTAATGTCCTTCAGAGAAGGAAATCTGCGGTCTTTACGCAATGTGGTCAACATGAGACACCAGATCCACAACAATGAGACTGATCATCAACCAGATTGTGAAATATTCAAGAAAACCACTTTATGATGTTCAAGAAGGTGGCTTACCAACAATTTGTCAGGGACATTTAAGGCTAAGCAATAAATGCATGCCTATTACACTGACATCTTGTCAATGAATGGAAAATGACTTAGCTTGTTGGTTCTCCAAACTTGTAAAAGGAATACCCACCATCTGTAATTAAATAAGAAAGGTAGGCTTAGCATCAGCCTTAAGGTAAAAGTATATCAGAATGCTAAAGTAAATGACATGTCAGATGATTGGTCAGAATATGAAGAACACAGAGAATAACTAAAAAATTAATCAGGAGGAAAGAATTAGAATACGAGATGAAGCTGGTTAGGAATGAAAAGAAAAGGATAGCAAGAATTTATACAAATATTTAACAAAGAAAATGAGAAAGTAAAGCTAGTGTTGGACTGAGTTTGCTCTACTCAGCTCTGATCATTGGGTTTTGCTCACATCTGAGCTTGAACTCAAGTTCTTTGGTCAAGAGATCAATCAGAAGACCTATAAAGTACTCGGTCAACAATTCACAGTCCTCTTTTTCCAGAGAAAGTAACACTAAGAACAAAGGAACATGAGTAGACCATTCAGCCCCTCAAGACTGCTCTTCCATTCAATGAGATAATGGCTGATCTGTGGCCTAACTTCCTCTACCTGCCTTTGGCCCTCATCCCTTAATACCATTGCTTAACAAAAAAAAAACTTTCTGTATCAGATATAAAACTAATAATGGATCCAGTATGTTTGTCATTTTTGGAAGAGAATTCCAAACATCCAACGCTCTTTGTGTGTAGAAGTATGTCCTAACATCTTTCCTGAATGATTTGGACCTAATTCTCAGACAATGTCCCCTAGTTCTAGAATCCCCAAACAGTAGAAATAATTTATCTTTATCTACCCTACCTTTTCTTGTTATCATTGAGAAAACTTTAATTAGATCATCCCCCTTTAAACTTTATAAATTCTACAGAAAACAGGCCTAATGTGTGTAATCACTCTTCCTAACTTAACCCCTGAAGGCCAGTATAATTTTTAAAATAGATTTGTGGTATCATTGTTCTTTCATAAAATAAAACTGCATGTTACATGAAAAGATTGAATGGATACAAAATCTCAAGCAAAGTATACATCCACTGATTAAGAAAAAAGCACAAACTTCTGGAAATAGCAACTCTGGCACCATCTTTTGAGAGAGAAAGAGTTATTGTCTTCAGCAGATGACTGTGACAGAACTCTTTTATCAGATCGCACAACAGCTTTTATGAAAGAGTGAAAGGGATCAGTGCTGGGTCCATAGTTACTTACAGTATATAGTGATTACTTGGACGAGGAAAGTGAATGGACTATTGCCAAGTTTGCAGATAACTCAAAAAGAGGTGGGAAGCTAAGTGGTGAGATTGACACAAAGAGCCTGCAGAGGGATATAGACAAGTTAAGTGTGTGGGCAAAAACTTGGCAAATGGAATACAATATGAGAAAATGTGAAGTTATGCACTTTGGCAGGAAGAATAGAGGAGCTTAATATTATTGAAATAAAGAAAACTATGAAACGGAGAGATTTGGGAGCCTTGGTCCATGAGTCACAAAAAGCTAGCATCCAAGTTCAGCAGAAAAGAAGGAAGGCAATTAAAATACTGGCCTTTATTTCAAAAGAAAAGGAGTATAAAACTGGGGAAGTTTTGCTAAAACTATACAAGACACTAGTCGGGCCACAGTTGGAATACAGTGAACAGTTTTGGGTCCCTAATTGAAGGAAAGATGCACTGACAGTGGAAACAGTCCAGAGAAGATTCATTAGGCTGATATCAGGTGTGGAAGGACTGCCTTATGAGACAAGGTTGACTGGATTGGGTCTGTTGTATAATTAGAATTTAGAAGAATAAGAGGCACTGTTTTTGATACATATAGGATTCCTGGGAAACTTGATAGGGTAGATGTGGATAAGTTTTTCCACTTATGTGAAATGAATGTGAGAGGGCATAATTTCTGAGTAAGGGGGTTGCACAATTAAGGCAGGGATGAGGAGAATTTTCTTTTTCTCTCAGAGGGTAGTGAATATGTAGAATTCTTTTCTGCAGGAAATATGCAGGAAGGATATTCTTGGTGACTGTGGAGTCTAGAACCAGGGGTTCACGGACTAAGGATACAGGGTAGGCCACTTAGGACAGAAATGAGGAGAAATTTCTTCACCCCAGAGTGAGTAGACAGTACGTAGTTGCCCAGCCTGCCAGTGGGAGAAAAGACAGTGAGAATGAGGAGTTTATTTACTCTTGTCAAGTCATTGACCTTTGTTGTAACGTTGGTATGTCCATATCAGAAAAAGAGAGAGGTAGCACTGAAGTCCATTTATCATCTCTCTCCACATGGTTTGAAACATCTACTTGAATTGTTTCACATGACAACCGAATAATTCATCTCACCCTTTCACACAGCTTGCAGAATCTCATCCAGAAGACTTTGAAGGTTTGTCTCAACGCATTGCATCAAATGTTCTTCCTCTTACCTGCTGCTTCTCCAGTATCCTGAGGCAAGCTGCAGCCAAATGTAGCATTTTAACAATAACGCTTCTCATTTCTAAGCACGCAACCTTGCACATTGGACCTCATCTAACAGGAGATTTTTGTATGATAGTTTCAGGAATGAATGCTCAAAGCACTACAGACCATTGGTAGGCAAAAGTTCCAGCTTAGTCATACGAAACTGGCAAAATTTACAGGATGAATTTTGAGATTAGTCGAAAAAGACCCATTTTTAAAAAGTAGACCAGAATTCTAATGTTAAGTCATTTCTGTACTTGTGTGAAATAAACACAAACCATGTCCCTCACCCCAGCTATCCCAATAAATTGCCTTAAAAGCTATTGCCAATGAGGTAGTTCTGTGATACATAACAGGGATGAGTTAGCAATCTAGGCTTAACTAGCCGCCAATGTCTAGCCTGTTAATTGGGGCACGTCCTCCATGTGCAACAACAACAAACATCTAGGGAGTGCTTGCTGGATCAGTTGTTAATTTTAAATCCAATACAGATATTCTTTGTTACACAAATTTATTAAGGGAAATGGGCCAAAGGTGGGTATATGGAATTAGGTCACGGATCAGCCATGATCTTATTGAATGGTGGAACAGGCTCGATGGCCTACTCCTGTTCCTATGTTCTGATATTCCTACGTCCTATGTTCCAAGAAACAGGCCTAGTGAAGATCCAAACGCATGGGCTAAATTTTCCCATGGGAGTCAGGAAAAATGGATGCCAATTCCATGCTTGCCATCAAGGCTCCTCTCAGTGAAATTTTACACAAGGCAGTCTTCAACTTTGCTGCCTTCACATTAGCACGACATTGAGGAAGGAAATTCAATAAGAGAGATTGCAGCATTGGATAGTTAGATGCACCACTGCCCAGAATGAAAGGCCAGTCAAATGGCCAATGAGACAAACTGTCAGACAGAAACCCAGTGCCTGAACACGTTGGAAGTGCCTTAAAAAAACATCAGAGCTGCCCACCAGTGCAAAACTGCTGCTTACTTTACATTCTCCAAGTCTCATTAGACAACACCTTCCAAACCCACAACCACTTCCGCCTAGAAGGACAAGGGCAGCAGATACATGGGAACACCACCAGCTGCAAGATCCCCTCCAAGCCACTTACCATCCTGACTTGTAGATATATCGTTGGTTCAAAATCCTGGCAATCTCTCCCTAAGGGCATTGTGGATCTACCTGTAGCACATGGACTGCAATGGTTCAAGAAGACAGTTCACCACTTCCTTCTCAAGGTAGGGTAGTGGGGCTTGGTCAGTGGGAAGAGTGAGGTGGATGGGTGGGGAAGGAGATGGACAGGTAGTGTCAGGTCAAAGAGGCAGGGACACACAAACTGGAGGAACAACACCTCATATTCCATCTCAGGAGCCTACAGCCCGATGGCCTAAACATGGAATTCACCAGTTTCAAAATCTCCCCATCCCCGGCCTCATCCCATGTCCAACCCTCCCTCTCATGCCCACCTCCTTGACCTGACACAATCTGTCTATATCCTTCCCTACCTATCCGCCCCATCCTTCCCACTGACTAATCTCCACTACCTCTACTTGCATCCAACTATCACCATCCCACCTACCTTCCCCCAGCCCCACCACTCTTTGCTGTATTTATTTTCCTGCCCCCTTCCCCCTCCCCAGTCCTGATGAAGGGGTCTAGGCCCGAAACATCAACTCTCCTGCTGCTCTGATGTTGCCTGACCTGAGGAGTTGCAGTTCCTTTTCCCATTGCCATGGTTCAGGCAGGAACATGCAGATTGATTGCAATGGGACTTGTGCGCTTTAGAAATGCAGAGTGAACAATCAATATCGGTCAACAGTCACAGCTATATGTGAGTCAGCAAATATACAATACAGTCCAGTTCTGTAAGCCTGGAATTCCTTACAACATCAATTTACACCTTTGTATGTTGCAAATCAAACCAAGCCCTTTCACAGAAAAGTTATAACATATGAGAGTGAGCATCCTGAGGAGATATTAAGGCAGATGACCAAGGGCAGTGTGAAGAGAAAGGCTTTAGAGTGATAGAGAAGCAAAGAGATTGAGGGAGGGAACTCCAGATCTTATCCAGGCAATGGTACAATGATTAAAATCAAGGAATTGTGGACTATCTGCTTTTGTCATGTCGATTTAGGAATAAAGGACTGGTCAGCAGGTCAAGAATAATTCTCCTGCTCATCTTTGAAACAGTGCTTCACTCATGAAGAAAGTTGGGGTTATAATGTCTCATCTCAAAGGCAGCATCTGCAACAGTGCATCCCTCAGTTAAGACAACATTGAGGGTCGGGTCTTGATGTTTGAACTCAGATCCTGTAGTGGGACTCAAATCCACAATCATCTGACACAGAAGTAACCGTGTTACCCAGTGACCACAAGTTAACAAGCACAGAGCAGACCTAGCCAGTGTCTTCTAAATGTAATCCTAATCCTCTAAAGCAAAAATATTCCACCAGACCATAAATTGGTGCCGGTGACAGCCCCACTGTTGGTGCCACATACTCCACATGGTAAACAGCGATACAGGGGATCACAGGACCACACGACTTAGGGGCAGACAAAGGTTATTCAGTATATTGGGTCTGCTCCACGATTCAATAAGATGATGACTGATTTCATAATCCTCAACTCCATTTTCTTACGTTTTCGCTATAATCTTGATTCCGTCACTGACTAAAAATCTGTCCATATCAGCCTTGAATATACAGTGAATGTTTTACTAACCAACACCTATGGGACCAGAAGTGTGCCAGTTGATCAAGTATTCTGGATAACCAAAAGGTTCGCTTAACCGCAGTAAACCCTGAACAAGCGAAGCTTCAAGACATCAACATCCCTCAAAAAATCAATGTAAAACATCAACACATCTTCTGGAATCAATATAAAAACATACAATAAGCAATAGAAACATAACTTGGGGGTATACACATCCCTGTTATAGTTGATTTATAGCATAAATACACAGACATCGCAGTAGATCACTGTATTTGAGCTATAGCTTTTTTGCTAGTTTATCAAGAGCCCTGACTGATAAAGTGCCAGTTAAAACAAAGTTTGCTGTCCTTAATGACCCAGCCTCGACAGCTGTCTGCGTTAAGAATTCCACAGATTCGCTCTCCTCTGACAGAAGAAATTCTTCCTCATCTCCGTCTTATATGGGTGATTGCTACTATGAGATTATGTTCTCTGATTGCAGACTCTCTCAAAAGGGGAAACAGCCTTTCCACAGCTATCAAGTCCCCAAAGATTCTTAGGCAACAAGGTGCAGGGCTGGATGAACACAGCAGGCCAAGCAGCATCATAGGAGCAGAGAGGCTGACGTTTCGGGCCTAGACCCTTCATCAGAAAAGGGGGAGGGGAAGGGGGTTTTGAAATAAATAGGGAGAGAGTGGGAGGCGGATAGAAGAGGGATAGAGGAGAGGATAGGTGGAGAGGAAACAAACAGGTCGAAGAGGCGGGGATGGGGCCAGGAAAGGTGAGTGTAGGTAGGGAGTTAGGAAGGGGATAGGTCAGTCCAGGGAGGACGGACAGGTCAAGGGGGCGGGATGAGGTTGGTCGGTAGGAGATGGAGGTGCGGCTTGAGGTGGGAGGAGGGGATAGGTGGGAGGAAGAACAGGTTAGGGAGGCAGGGACGAGCTGGACTGGTTTTGGGATGCGGTAGGGGGAGGGGAGATTTTGAAACTTGTGAAATCCACATTGATACCATTGGGCTGCAGGGTTCCCAAGCGGAATATGAGTTGCTGTTCCTGCAACCTTCGGGTGGCATCGTTGTGGCACTGCAGGAGGCCCAGGATGGACATGTCGTCTGAGGAATGGGAGGGGGAGTTGAAATGGTTCGCGACTGGGAGGTGCAGTTGTTTGTTGCGAACCGAGCGTAAGTGTTCTGCAAAGCGGTCCCCGAGTCTCCGCTTGGTTTCCCCGATGTAGAGGAAGCCACACCGGGTACAGCGGATGCAGTATACCACATTGGCAGATGTGCAGGTGAACATCTGCTTGATGTGGAAAGTCTTCTTGGGGCCTGGGATGGGGGTGAGGGAGGAGGTATGGGGGCAGGTGTAGCACTTCCTGTGGTTGCAGGGAAAAGTGCCGGGTGTGGTGGAGCTGGAGGGGAGTGTGGAGCGGACAAGGGAGTCACGGAGAGAGTTGTCCCTCCGGAAAGCAGATAAAGGTGGGGAGGGAAAGATGTCTTTGGTGGTGGGGTCGGATTTTCCAGCCCTGCACCTTGTTGTCCCAAAGATTCTTACATGTTTTAATAAGGTCGCCTCTCGTTCTTCTAAATTCCAATGAGTAGAGGCCCTATCCAATCAACCTCTCCTCAGAACTCAATCCCTCCAAAGCTGCTATCAGCTTGGCGAACCTTCTTTAGTCTGGATGTTACAGGTTTGATCACAGGACTCGTCCAAAGTTTCAATCTACAGTTGGATCGGTGTATTTCAGTAAAAGCTCCCAATCAGAATCAGTCTCTTGATCACGTAAATCCCATGTGAGACCCAAATCGTTGGATGCGTAACTGAGGAAGGAAGTGAGCTACCTTTAAGACAGCAGGTTCCTGCTCCTGCTATTAACACCATTACTTGCTCATGTTCACACATGCACTGTGATTCAGCATGTACCACCTCCTCAAATGGGTGTTGTTGTGTTGATGCCTTCGTCAGTTGACGAGATGAGGGCAGGGTGCTGTGAGGTTTTTGGCTCAACCTATGCCATTTTCTGTGCCAGCACACTGTAACTTCATCCAAGTTATAGAGAAAAACAGATGGGGATGATATATCACAATGCTGGCTTCAAGGATGCCTTTCAAACAATGCGTTTACACATAAATGGAAGTACATAGAGCCACACTGATTTACAATGTAGAAACAAGTCAACTAGGTTCAACACAGTTCATATAATCCATTTATGCCTCCTCCAGCACCTCTTCCCTCAATGCTTAAGGTAGTTTGAGCTTAGGTTCATGCGTATAACTGCAGAGGTGAATGAGGAAACACAGTGAGAGCAGGATTTTACTGACGCTGATCTAGGAGAAGGTGAACATTTCGGAGAGATCAGTCCTGGGTTCCTAATAAAATGGCCTGGGTTCAGAGAAAAGTGGAAAATTTGGTAGAGGTAGACAAACCCTTCCTGTGCACAAATCCAACTGAATTTTCCTACATTCGAAGGAAACCGGGTTCGGCTCAGGTACAGGGGTGTACTCTGACCTGTCCAAAATTCCCAACACATTCCGTGATCCAGTTCACCTAGAGCCAGGGAGATCTCTCCTCCCATGTTCTTCACAGCCAAGATGAGAGATATCGCTTCATTCCTCACTTTTACCTGTGATCTTATAGATATCAAAGTAATAATTCATGGAGTTTTTTTTAAGTTTAAAAGTAATTCACACTTCATTCTTGACTCTCACATATGATTCATTGACGCCTGCTCTTGTTAAACAAATGTGAGGTTTAACTGCCAATAGGAGATCATCTGTTCATCCACCCACGCCATACAATAATCTTAACTTTATCGAAATCATATCTAAATTGTAAGGGGCTTGAAAATCATTGTGTCTTGTTTTGCAATACGTAACTAATAGTGTGCTAGAGTTAGGGATGTTACATGGGGCCCAAAGCCATAGAGACATTAATCCTCTGACCTATCATTGGCCAACTATGGACATGAACAGTACTCAAAAGGCAGCTGTTGCTGCTCAGTGAAATCAATGCAATCATTGATTCTGTTATCATCAGCCAAGGAAGGTGATTCAACTCCCCTCTTTTGATCCTCTCTTGATCAGTCATGACAAATACTTTTATGATGGGCTTTCTACCTGGATAACTGGAGTAAAGGATGCAGAAGTAATGCTGCAGTTATAGAAAACCTTGATTAGACCTCACTTAGAGTACTGTGAACAGCTTAGGAAGGATATATTGGCCTTAGAGAAAGAACAACATAGGTTGACAAGACCGATACTTGGACTTCAAGGGTTAAGTTATAAGGACAGATTACATAAATTCAGTCTGTTTTCTCTAGAATTTAGAAAGTTCAGAGGTGATGTGATTCTTAAATTTATTAACAGGAAAGGACGGGTGAGATAAACTACTTCCATTGATTGGGGATTCTAGCACGATGGTGCAGAGTCTGAGAATAAGGGTCAGACCGTCCGGGACAGATGTTAGGAAGCACTTCCACAAACAAAGGGTGGGAGAGTTTTGGAACTCTCTTCCACAAATGGCAAAGGATGCAGGATCAGGTGTTAATTTTGAATCTGAGACTGAATTTTCTTTGTTAAGCAAAGGTATTAAGCAATAAGGACCAAAGGCAGAAATAAAAAGTCATCAGATCAGCCATGATCTCATTGAATGGTGGAACAGGCTTGAGGGGCTGAATGGCCCACTACTCTTCTTATGTTCCTATTTCTTTGTAGCCTGCAGCTATACCACACAAGAATTAGAAATATAGTTAGCTAGATTAAAATGAAAGAGCCAATGTTGAGTTTCCTTCAGAACAAAACCAAAGAGGATTTTTATTGTCTGCTAACCCCAAGAAAAATAATAAAATGCGACATCAAATGCATACACAAACACTGGAAACAAAATGGTGAGAGTGTCTATTATAGGCAGGATGAACAAGTGTTACCTCGTCAGTGGTTAAAATTTGTAGATTTTGTTTAGTTCTTTTTGAACCTTTTTTCCTCAGATTGTGTTTTCACTGGATTCTGTTATCTGAGATGAAGCAGAAAACAGAGAGAGAGAGAGAGACTTCCAGCTTTCACTGTTACAATTTATTTTTTTCTTCTCTCTGCTCTGCTCTGTTTAATTATTGATTTGTATTCTTAGCAGTGGTGAAACTTGTAGATATTTTTTGAGTTCTCATGAATAATTATTTCCCAACTTCTTATTCAGTGAGACCTGTTTTTCAAGATGAGATGAGCAAAGGGGAGAGAAAGGCTTTCGATTAGTATTATGAATATTAACTTATTTTTCCTTGTCTCTCCTCTTCTGCTTAGAGACAGCCACTGGAATATGGTCCACTTATATATTCCCAAGTCTGATTTCATTGCAGTTCCAAGGTGAACAGCCATTGTCAACTTTTTATATCAAATATGTGTATTGATCAAACAAGTATGAATTAAAACAAAATATGTGAAAATTTTTAGTTTGATTTAGTACCCTCGTTCCATTGTTCCTTAATAAAATGATAATATCAGTGCAGATGGTTTTGTTTATTCCACACTAGACTTATCTCAACTTGTAGATACCAAGAACTGCATATGTTGGAGGCAGAGGTAACACAGTGTGGAGCTGGATGAACACAGCAGGCCAGGCAGCATCAGAGGAGCAGGAAAGTTGACATTTCGGGTTGGGACCCTTCTTCAGAAATGGGGAGGGGGAAGGGTGCTTGGATATAAATAGAGAGAGGAGGGGTGGGGCTGGGGTAGGTGGTTGGGATGGAGATAGGTGAATGCAGGTGGGTAGTGGTGGGGATTGGTCAGTGGGATGGGTGGGGTGGATAGGTGGGAGAGAAGATGTATAAGTTGTGTCAGGTCAAGGAGGCAGGAGGGAGGGTGACTGGGGCTGGGGAAAGGTAGTAAAGGTGGTGATAGTTTGTATGCAGGATGGGGGTAATGGGGATTGGTCAGTGGGATGGGCAGGCTGGATAAGTGGGGAAGAAGATGGGCAAGTGGTCAAGGAGGTGGGGATGAGAGGGAGGGTTGGACACATGGGATGAGGCTGGGGCAGGGGAGATTTTAAATCTGGTGAATTCCATGTTTAGGCCATTGGGCTGTCGGTTACCGAGGTGGAATATGAGGTACTGTTCCTCCAGTTTGTGGGTGGTGTCATTGTTGCACTGGAGGAGACCTGGGATTGTTATGTCACCCAGGGAATGAGAGGGGGAATTAAAACGATTGGTGACCAGAAGGTATTGACATTTGTCACATACAGAATGCAGATGTTCTACAAAATGGTCCCTGAGTCTACTCTTGGTCTCACTGATATAGAGGAGGCCACATTGGGAGCAGCGGATACAGTAGACCAAGTTGGAGGATGTACAGGTGAACCTCTGTCTGATGTGGAAGGTTTGCTTTGGGCCTGGGATGGAGGTGAGCGGGGAGGCGTAGGGGCAGATGTAGCACTTCCTGCGGTTGCAGGGAAAGGTGCCAAGGGTTAATGGGGAGTGTGGAGTGGACAAGAGAGTCGCAAAGAGAGTGGTCGCTACGAAAGGCAGATAGGGGTGTGGAGTCAAATATCTCTTTGGTCGTGGTGTTGGACTGTAGGTGGCGGAAATGGCGGAGAATGATACACTGGATGCAGAGGTTGGTAGGATGGCATGTGAGGGCCAGGGAGATTCTCTCTTTATTTTTGTTGGGGGAACGGGGTTAAAGGCAAGCTGCGCTCAGATGACTACAAGAGACATTTTATGTCAGTGTATATATTTCTATATTTCTTTTTGAACAACATTTTAGCTTATGAAAGGTATCTGGCATATCAATCAGATGATGAAATTTGTTAAGATTTGACAGTCCATATTTGTTAATGTCATAAAAATCTTCTGGTAAGTGCTCAAAGGAAAGGTGTGTGGATGAGGATGGGAGGGTGCAAGGACATATGGAACTCATCAGTGCCTTGTGTTAATATTATGGAGCCACGATCATCAGATCAGGCATGATATCATTGAATGGTGGAACAGACTCAATGGGCTGAATGGCCTACTTCTGCTCTTACATCTTATGGGTTTATGTTTTAGGAGCAGCTCCTCCTGGTTCACCAGCTTCATGGGATTGGCTGTAGTGTACTGACACAAATACAGATCTGGTTGGCAGATAGGTAACAAAGAATCATAGAATCCATACAGTGTGAAAGCCGGCCATTTGGCCCATAAAGTCCACACTGCCCCTCTAAAGAGCATCCTACCCAGACCCACCCACTATGCTATCCCTGTAACCCTGTATTTCCGATGGCCAATCCACCTAGCGTACATATCTTTGAACTGAAGCACCCAAAGGAAACCCACGCAGACACGGGGAGAATATGCAAACTCCACACAGACAATCACCTGAGGGTGGAATCAAACCCGAGTCCCTGGTGCTGTGTGCTGCCGTGACACCCACAGGTAGGAATAAACTAGTCTTTTTCCAAGTGTGAACCAGTGATTAACCAGTGCCATTGCCACAGGGACCAGTGCTAGGACCCTGGCTGTTCATAATATATTTGGTTGATTTAGAGGAGGAATCTAAATATAATATCTCCAATTTTGCCGATGACATGAAGCTGGGTGGGATGGTGAGCTGTGAGGAGGATGCAGAGATGCTTCAGTGTGATTTGGACATGCTGAGTGAGTGGGTAAATGCATGGCACCTGCAGTAGAATGTGGATAAATGTAAGGAAATCCAATTTAGTAGCAAATTAAGGAGGGGAATTATTGTCTGAATGATGATAGATTGGAAAAAGGGGAGGTACAACAAAACCTGGGTGTCCTTGTACACCAGTCACTGAAAGTGAGCACGTTTTATTGGCCTTTATTGTGAAATGATTCGATTACAGGAGGAGGGATATCTTGCTGCAATTATACTGGTGTTGGTGAGACCACACTTCGAATATTTCATGTAGTTTTGGTCTCCTTATCTAAGAAAGGATTTTCTGGCTATGAAGGAAATGCAACAAAGGTTTACCAGTCTGATTCCTGGATGGCAGATATAACATGTGAAGAGAGGCTGGATCGGTTAGGATTAAATTCACTGGAGTTTAGAAGAATGAGGGGAATCTCACTGAAGCTTATAAAGTTCCATCAGGACTAGACAGGGTGAATGCGGGAAGGATGACTGGAGAGCCCAGAACCACGTGTCACTGTCTAAGCACAGTCTAAGTAATGAGATGAGGGAAAATTTCTTCACCCATAGAGTGGGGTAATTCTGTGCCACAGAAAGTGGTTGAGGCCAAAACATTGAATGTTTTCAAGAAGGAGTTAGACATGCTTTGAGTCATAGAGCTGTACAGCATGAAAACAGACCCTTTGGTCCAACTTGTCCACGCCCGACCAGATATATTAAATAAATCTAGACTCATTTGCCAGCATTTGGCCCTTTTCCCTCCAAACCCTTCCTATTCATATACCCATCTAGATGCCTCTTAAATATCATGATTGTTGCTTCTTAGGATGAGACAGCCCAAAGATTATGGGGACGAAACAGGAACTGGCGCTGAATCAGATGGCCAGCCATGATCGAATGGCCTACTGATGCTCCTATTTCCTATGCATGTCTTAGGAGAAATACTAAGCTGGTTCACTAGACTCTCCAGAAAGTGAGTTTTCTTTTAAATTACTCACTGCCTTCAAAGGCTACTAACGCTCACTTTAAAAACAGTTGATTGATTGGCTGGTTTGTGATTCAGGCTAATAGCAACAGCATAGATTCAATTCCTATACCAGCTGAAGTTACCATGAATGTGCATCTTCTCAACGTTACACCTCACCTGACACATGGTGACTCTCAGATGAAACTTTCACCCACTGTTTCCCTCTAAGAGAGTGGGATTCTTGTTACTCTACCATTTATAGATCTGGAAAAACTCAACAACCTTAATTCTAAATCAATTTCCAAGTGGGAAATGTTCCTGATTTGTGGTGGCAGTGGCAGTAAGATCTGTTTAACCAGATACCATAGACATCCAGGTGTCTAAAACTATGGCACAGGAGCTAAAACTCAGTTGTTGGACAATGCAATCAAAATTGGTCTGCAATATGAAATAAAATTAAAAAAAAGAAAATAATTGCTGACTCTGGAAATCAGAAATAAAAACAGAAATTGCTGGAAAATCTCAGCAGGTCCAGCAGCATCTGCGGAGAGAAATCAGAGTTAACATTTCAGTGACGCTTCTTCACTGGACCTGAAACCAATTTCTGGTTTTGGTCTTCAATACTCCTGTTTACATACCTAAAGCAGTGGACTCATTCCCATCACCACTCACAATCCTTTTACCTCATTTAAAATGAGTGACATGGTAAAAACTGAATAACAAAAAAAAAACTGAAGTTTATATTTATTAACTTTAGATGTATTAAATTATGATTGAGTTAACTATTCAGATCAGTTTGGTAATTTTTCATCCATCTTCATTTGTTATTAAGTCACCAAGATGAATGTAGATGATTAAACCAATAAAGCCTACACAGTGCAATACCCAGGTAGCTCAAGTGATTCAGATTTAATGTTTAAAGATGTGAGCTGAGCATTTTACATTCTAAATTTGGGTAGAAATTTAGATCTAATTGAAAAGTTGTGTGTAAGATAATGTTAGGCCGCTGACTGAACCATGTTATCGCACAGGAAATAAGGTTTAACGTAAAGTAGTCTGATGACTGGAGTCCTGTAGACACTGAGACACTTTTAAAATTTGTAACACTTAGAACCGTGAATCACTTTCATTAAATGCAGAGTGATGATGGATTAGTCACTAATGACGCGATTTTCATCCTCCTGCTTTTCATTATCCTGGTATGCAAGGTTGTCTTCGTGGTGTTGGGAATCTTAATCACCCACTGAAAGAAAAATAGTTGGTAAGTCAAGCTGCTGACTGGTTTTCGGTTGTTCATTGGAATCCATCAGGAGTTTTGCTTCCCGTCGTCTGACTACTGCATACTTCTAGCCTGCTGCTTTGGAATAGATTGTAAAAACTGTCTTCATATTTTGAAAACAAGCAAAGCCAATTGATTTCCTACTACATGAACAAAAAGATCTATGTCCTGGGGTTTTCTGAATGATTTAGTTCAATCGTTTGTTGTGTAGCAAGGACTGACATTCTCTCTCTGTCAGAAATTATGTCTACTTTCCATACACGTTTCTCCAAGATAGCTCCTGGAAAACTATCATCTGTCCCACTCAGATTCCTTTTGCCTGCCAGAGTTGAATTTCTTTTTGTTTTTTTGGAAGAAATGAAAGGCTTCAAGCAGGTACAATAAACTCAAGTGTCTAAATTAATCAGAGATAGTAGGAACTGCAGATGCTGGAGAATCCGAAACAACAAGGTGCAGGGCTGGATGAACACAGCAGGCCAAGCAGCATTATAGGAGCAGAGA
>NC_063333.1:146029929-146042744 GCF_021869965.1 Rhincodon typus | reverse complement strand
TGATGAAGGGTCTAGGCTCGAAACGTCAGCCTTCCTGCTCCTCTGATGCTGCTTGGCCTGCTGTGTTCATCCAGCTCTACACCTTGTTATCTCAGATTCTCCAGCATCTGCAGTTCCTACTATCTCTGAAACATCTTCAAATCAATCTGTTCAGATCTGTTATGACTCACCTCTGTAGCATATGGGGCTTGAATCTGAGCCTCCTGGTTCAGACATAGGGACATTACCACTGCACCACATGACCACCCTGCAAACTTTTTTTCATATATAACAGGAAGTATTATCACACACAATATACAGTACTTTTATGCAATCATGCACCATCAAGAACTCTGATTAAGCATTTTATTTTTATTTTCACATGCAGGCTTATTAAAATCTCAAACATAATCTCCACAAATCTGTGGGCAGGGAAGGACTTAAATTAAAATTTTCATGATTGCCATCAATAGTGTTTTTTTTGTTGGATAAGGGTGAAAGGAATTGAGGTACAGGTCAGTCATGATCAAACTGAATGGCAAGAGCTGAGGGACTGAACGGACCCCTCCTGTTCCTATGTCCAGAGAACATCATAACCACCTTCTGATGTTTCCATATCTGCAAAATTATTGGAACATGACAGGCAATGGGAACACTAGTGCATTCCCTCGTACTCAAGCCTTGTAAGAAACGTATCACCAGGGTGCCTGAGAACCACAATTTCAATGAAAACCTGGGATAAAACCTCAGATCCTTTTGATCTATGTAGCTTAGCAACTCACTGAATAAATTCACTGAACCTTGAGAAGAGCCCACTTCTGATTAGACTAAGATCTAGTGAAAGGTTATCAAGGCAAACAGGATTTCTGTGTAAAATCACTGGATTAAATGTGTTTTCAGGGTGTGTAGTCTTGTTCAAAGCTGTCTTTAGACAAGACATAAGCTAAAAGCAACCCACACAATATAAATATTTTTCCTCTCTTATAAAGCAATTAGTTTAACCTAATAATGGTGACTGCAATTGAACTGATGTATCTAATTAGATAATTACAATATTGATTCTGGTTCCTCAATTCAATATTTAGATTAACGTTTCAATTGGGTCTATGAAGTGAAGAATTATAGAGGTGAAAAGTTACACTACAAAATCAATAGGTAACAAATTTAACAGCATAGTTGTAATTTGGTAGAGTATATTTTTGAAGAGTTTTATTAATTACTTCAGCTATTATAGTGACATGGTGATGTTTCAATGATTGTTCAAAATTATCTTATTTGAAGGCAAACACAATCTGAAAATTTAAACACAGAATAACAGGGGAAAGTCAGCATGGATTTTTTTGAGGAACAGTCTTGTTTGACAATTTTGTTGCAGTAACCAATAGTGTCGATTATGGTTGTGTATTTGATACGGGTCTCGTGGACGTTAGCAAGGCTTTTTGATAAGATCCCTCTGATCAAAAGTAATAAGACACCATGGGATCCAAGGCAAAGTGGCACATTGGATCCAAAATTGGCTGAGAGGCAGGAAGCATAGGGTGATGGTGACTGGAAGTCCATTTCCAGTGGAAGTCAGCAGGACTCAGTGCTGGGGCCCTCTCTGTTTGCAGTGTATCTTAATGATTTGAACACAAATGTAGGGGGTATGATCAACACTTTTGCAGCTAACATGAAAATTGTTAGGGGACTAAGTAATGAGGAGGATAGCTGTAAACTGCAGGGGGATATCAATGGACTGATCAGTTTGGCAGAGTAGTATGAGGCAATGCACTTGGAGAAGACTAACAAGGCAAGGGATTACACTGTGAATGACAGATCCTGGGAAGTACTGAAGAGAAGGGCCACTTCTGTGAGCCAATCCACAGACCCCAACAGATAGCAGGGAAGGTACATACACAAACAAGAACAGAAATTGCTGGAAAAGCTCAGCAGGTCTGGTAGCATCTGTGGAGAAAAATCAGAGTTAACATTTCAGGTCAAGTAACCCTTCCTCAGACCTCAAGGGAAGGTACATTTGGGATACTTGCATTAATTTCCAGAGCCATAGAATACGAGAGCAAGGAGGTTATGCTCAAACTGTTAAACTATTATTTAGGCCATAACTGGAGTACTGTGTGTAGTTCTGGTCTCCACATGATAGGAGGGATGTGATTACATTTAAGCAGGTGCAGAGGAGATTTACCAGGATGCTACAGGGCTGGAGGGTCTGAGCTATGAGGAAAGATTGGATAGGCTGGGGTTATTTTCCTTGGAGCAGTGAAGGTTGAGAAGTTTCTAAGATTATGAGGTGAATAGATAGAGTGGATAGGAAAGCACATTTTTTCCATTAATAGAGGGTCAAATAACCAGAGTATAGATTTAAGCTAAGAGGTAGGAGGTTCTAGAAGGGAATTGATGGAAAGGTTTTCCAACCAGAGTGGGGTGGAAGCCTGCAATTCACTGTCAGGGAGAATCAACACAGGGCTGAGGGTGTTGTACTTAAATAGATGCAGTATGTAAAACAAGGTGGATGAGGTTATAGAACAGACTGAAATAGGCAGGGACAATTCTGTGGGTGTTACGGAGACTGGGCTGCGAGGGGATCAGGGCTGGGAACTAAATATTCAAGGATACATGAACTGGAAAGGCAGATAGACAGAGGGATGGGCATGTCTTGTTAGTTAGAAATGAAATTAAATGAATAGCAAGAAGTGATATAGAGTCAGAAAGGGTAGAATCTGTGTGGATAGAGTTGCGGAACTGCATAGGGACAAAAAAAGACCCTGATGGAAGTTATGTACAGGTATCCTGACAGTAGTCAAGATGTAGGGAAGAAAATAAATCAGGAGATAGAAAAGGCATGTAAGAAAGGTACTCTTACAATAATCATAAGGGACTTCAATATGCAGGTGAACTGGAGAAAAACAAGTTGATAGAACTCATGAAAAGGAATTCTTAGGATGTGTATGAGACTTTTTTGGGGAGCAGCTTGTTTTAGAGATCACTAGGGAGCAAGCAATTCTGGATTTAGAGTCATAGAATTGGGCAGCACAGAAACAGACCCTTCAGTCTAGGTCGTCCATGACAACCAGATACCCTAAATTAATCTAGCCCCATTTGACAGCATTTGGCCGATATCCCTTGAAGTTCTTCTTAATCATGTACCCATCCAGAAGTCTTTTAAATGTTGTATTGTACCAGCCTCCACCATTTCCTCAGGCAGTTCATTCAGACACGCACCACTCGCGGCTTGAAAAAAATGCCCCTTAAACCTGTTAAATCTTTCTCCTGTCATCTCAAACCTATGTCCTCTAATTTCCCCACCCTGGGGAAAAGGCCTTGACTATTCTATGTATCCATGGCCTTCATGATTTCATAAACCTCTATAAGGTCACCCCTCAGCCCTCTGATGTTCCAAGAAAATAGCACCAGGCTATTCAGCTCCTCCCCATATCTCAAACCCTCCAACCTTGGCAACAACCTTGTAAATAGAGTCATAGAGTAATATAGCATGGAAACAGGCCCTTTGGCCCAAACTACTCCATGCCACCATGGTGCCAATTCAGCTTTTTCCAATTGCCTAAATTTGGTCCATATCCCTCTTAAACCCTTGGCATCCATGTAACTATCCAAATGTTTTTTTTAAATGTTGCTTTTGTACCTACCTCCCCATCCCTGGGAAAAAGATGATAAGCATTCATCCTATCTATGCCCCTCATGATTTTATAGACCTCAGTAATGTCACCCCTCATTCTCCTACATCCCAAGGAATAAAGTCCTGTCCTGTCCAACCTCTCTGTATAACTCAGGCCTACTAGTCCTGGCAACATCTTCGTAAATCTTCTTTGCACACTTTCCAGTTTCACTATGTCTTTCCTATACCAGGGTGACCAAAACTGTACACAATACTCCAAGTGTGGACTCACCAATGACTTATACAACTGTAACATAACGTCCCAACTCCTAAACTCAATGCCTCAACCGATAAAGGCCAGCATGCTAACTGCCTTCTTCACCACCCTGTCCACCTGTGATGCTGCTTCTAATGAACTATATACTTGTACTCCTAGGTCCCTTTATTCCATAACACTCCTCAGAACTTACCATTTACTGTATAAGCCCTACACTGGTTTGACTTTCCAAAGTGCAACAGCTCACACTTATCTGTATTGAATTGCATTTGCCGATCCTTAGCCCACTTCCCCAACTGATCAAGATCCCTCTGTAATTTTTGATAACCGTCTTCGCTATCAATGATACCTCCTAATTTTGTATCATCTGCAAACTTACTAATCATGTCTTGTAGATCCAGATCCAGACATCCAGATCATTTATGTAAATAACAAATAACAAAGGTTCCAGCAGTGACCCCTGTGGCACACCACTAATTACAAGCTCCAGTCTGAGAAACAGCTTTCAACCATCACCCTCTGCTTCCTACCATCGAGCCAGTTTTGAATCCAATTAGTTAGCTCTCTATGGATCCCATGTGACCTAGCCTTCATGACTAGCGGGACCTTGTCAAAGGCCTTACTAAAGTCCATATAGACAACATCCATTGCCCTACCCTCATCCACCTTCTTGGTTACTTCTTCAATAAACTCTAAAATATTTGTCAGACATGACTTCCCACGCACAAATCCATAATGACTTTTCCTAATCAGACCTTGGCTATCCAAATGTTGGTTGATCCTGTCCCTTAGTGTCCTGTCCAATAACTTGCCTACTACTGATGTCAGACTCACTGGCCTGTAGTCCCCTGGCTTGTCTTTGCTACTTCTCTTAAACAATGGAACAACATTAGCCACCATCCAGTCTTCCGGAACTTCACCAGTGGTTAACGATGAGGCAAAAATCTCTGCAAGTGCCTCTGCAATTTCTTCCCTAGCCTCCCACAACACCTGAGGATGGACTTGACCAGGCCCAGGGGATTCATCCACCTTAATGCACTTTAAGGCTGCAAACACCTTCTCTCTGGTAATGTGTATGCATCCAAAACATCCCCACTTGTTTCCCTTATTTCCTTAGCACATTTTCTAAACTTCAAGTTCAACAACATCTTTCATTTTGGTAGAGCAAATCAGGGCAGGACTTATACACTTATACATACATTGGACTTAGTGTTGTGTGATGAGGCAGACTTGATTCGGGAGCTTAAGGTGAAGGAGCCCCTAGTGGGCAGTGACCATAATATGATAGAATTCACCCTGGAGCTTGAGAGGGAGAAGGTGGAATTAGATGTAATGGTGTCACTATTGAGTAAAGGTAACTACAAAGACATGAGGGAGGAGTTGGCCAGGGTTAATTGGAAGGGTGGCTTAGCAGGGGAGATGGTGGAGCAGCAATGGCAGGAGTTTCTGGGGGTAATTTGCAGGCGCAGAAGAAGTTCATCCCAAGGAATAAGAAGCACAACAAGGGGAGGATAAGGCAACCATGGCTGACAAGGGAAGTCAGGAGCCGCATAAAAGCAAAAGGAAAAGCGTATCATGTGGTGAGGATTGTTGGGAAGGCAGAGAATTGGGAAGCCTTTAAAAATTAGCAGAGGATAACTAAAGAAGTAATATCGGGGGTAGGGGAAGTGGAGGAGAAGAAATGTGAGGGTAAGCTAGCTAGTAATATAAAAGAAGATCTCAAGAGTTTTTTTTTTAAGAGGTCTAAAAGGTAAGAGAGAGACAAGAGTGAACATTGTATGGGAGCAAAACAATCCAACTTTTTTGTTCAGCATACTTGACTACTTTTGGAAGATTTTTCCAAGGAACTCCATTGATGAAAGGATATCTGTCAATATTATATTGATAATTTATCGAGTGCAGGAGATCATTATTCACTGTATAACTTTTATATTATTGTACAATTCATACATTCACTAACAGTTACTTCACCATAGCTACATCTATTGCTTTATCTAATTCCTCAGACAGTCCTCTTATGAATTGTTCAATTTCTTACATATTACCAACATGCAAATTAGAAACAAAGGTAGACCATTCGGCCCCTTGAACCTGTTCCATCACCCAATGGGATCGTGGCTGATCTGTTCGTGTTTCGAATCCCATTCCTATCTTGCTCTTGATATCCTTTGAATCTCCCAATTAGCCTAACATTTCTGCCTCTTCACTACATGTATCCAATGATCCTGCCTCCACCACATCCTGGGGCAGAGAAAATGTTTCTCTTCATTTTTGTCCTAAAAGGGTGACCTGTAATTTTAAAACAGTGTCCTCTTGTTCTGGATTAATCCACAAAAGCAAGCAACCCTTCCTTCCGCACATGGTCAGCTCTGTTCACGATCCAATGTTCATCAATCAGCTCACCCTAAACTCCAGTGAAAACAAGACCAGCCCATCCATTCTTTTGTCAAAAGACAACTCACTCATTCCAAGTATCAACTTAGTAAAACTCTTCTGAACCACTTCTGAATCCGTCCTTAAAGCTACACTCATTAGTGTATGGGCAGCACAGTGGCTCAGCGGTTAACACAGCTGTGTCACAGCATCAGAGACCCAGGTTCATTTCCACCCTCGCACCCCCGGGTGACTGTCTGTGTGGAGTTTGCACGTTCTCCCCGTGTCTGTGTGAGTTTCCATTGGGTGCTCCAGTTTTCTCCCACAGTCCAAAGATGTGCAGGTTAGTTGGGTTGGCCACGCTAAATTGCCCATAGTGCCCAGGATGTGCAGGCTCGGTGATTTAGCCATGGGAAATGCAGGGGGTTGTAGATCTGGGTGGGATGCTGTTTAGAAGGTTGGTGTGAGGGGCCAAAGGGATTTGCTTCCAAACTGTAGGGAGTCTATGATTATTTGAGAAGTGGTCTCACCAACATTCTGTACAACTGAAACATAAGATTCTTACTGTTAGGTTCAATTCCTCGCAAAATAAAGGATTGCAACCCGTCATCTTTCTTGATTACTTGTCATACCTACGTACTAGCCCTTTGCGACTCATACAGTTGAACACCTAGATTCCTCTGAACCTCAGAATTGTGCAGTTGCTCTCAATTTAAATTGTAGTCTTCATTTTTATTCTTCCCGCTAAAGTGAACAACTTCACCTTTTCCCATATTATACTCCACCTGACAGATTTTTGCTCACTCGCTCAAACGATCTATATCTGTTTGCAGCTATGTTATGTCATTATCATGATATATGTACATACATTCAACTCACACCCCATACCTTTCACAATTACACATCTGTACCTTGAGTGTCTGAGTACAATACCATCAAGTCAAGTGTTTGTTGCTGGTATTGTTTGGGGAAGGTGGAGGTCAGAGGAGAATGTAAAAGTGAGAAAGATACTGCAACTCACATCAATTAAAGTCAAAAGATCTTGTCTAGATTTGGCTGGAAATTCCCTTGTCTCAACTTATTTAACTCCCATCGATGTGACAAGGTGCCTGACAGATCAAAATCAGTCTACTGAGTTTTTTTTTATTGGCATGAACTGAATGTTGGCTCTCTGAATCTTTAATATACTGTCTAATTAAATTAATCCACCAATTACTTGTTTAGATCCTAATTACTGAATTGCCACATTTTGCACAAGTCCTGCCAATATAATGTGCTTCAGGGGATTAAAGGAAAAAAACAAACTGGTGTGAATTGAGTTCCTATGTAAGTGGAAATACTGCAAATGTGTTTTTTCTAATTTACATGCAAGATTGGTTTTCATATTTATAATCAAACCGCATGCCAAAGGTAGTTTTGGTCTAGCATTTATTTAAGAAATGATGCACTCCGCGGTTATTTGAGACTTTAAACGAACGAATCATGAACTCAATAGCACCAACATAACTTGTCCTGCTCTTGATGATGATTCCAATTGATGTGCTGGGCGTGCAAACTAATCAAGGTACTGAATACTGTACGGAATCTGATACTGGGACATGTAATGGCTCCTCCTGTAGGGTAAATGGAGTTCAGGTGTCCCTTCGAATCATAGAATCCCTACAGCAAAGAAAGAGGCCATTCAGCCCAACCAGTCTGCACTGATTCTCCAAAGAGTATCCCACACTATCACCCTAATCTATATCACTCACGATCCAACTTGCTTACAGCCTCTCTCATTATGCTGAAAATAGAAGAAATTGCTTACACCTATAACATGAAATGTGCAAGTGTACACAACAAATGATATAGCATAGAAGGAAGCCATTCACCCATCACACACATGCTGACTCTGCTAGAACTATTTAATTAACCCCACTCTATGGCTGTTTCTGCACAAACCTGTACTAGTTCTTCTTTCACCTTCCAAGTACTTGGAAATTACTGTTGAATCACCTGTACTACTCTTTCAGACAGTACATTTCAATAACATTGCATCTTCTTCTGCTCCTTATTTTGCAATTATCTTAATCCTGAACATTCTGTTATTGCAAACAACAAATCTCTCCCCATTTATTCTATGGAAGCATGTTAATATGCATCTCTTTCCAAGCTGCTCTCAGACTTGTCTGGTGTAACTCACCTGGGGGGAAAAATTTTGGTAAACAGACTTTGTGCGCAATTCATGGGGAATCAGTGTGTTGGGACTTTTGCTGATATTTTCAATCATTTTGGTTCCCTTTATGCTCAAGATACTTTTAAATTACTTTTGAATCCTGAGCACTTAGGTTTTACAGGCTTCCTGACTGAGTTCAATATTACCACATCGTGAGGATCTTGGGTGAGTTTAGAATCCTTTAAAGTCATGCAATTGGATGTGGATGGGGAGAGATTGCATGGAAGCTCATGTGAAACATAAATACTGGGATGGACATAATGGACTGAATGGCCTGGTACCTATGTATTCTATTCCTTACAGGGCAGTTATGTAGGAGGGCATAGACCATAAAAACAGCAACTCCCAGTCACAGGACTTTACCTCTCTGTAATTTTTTGATTCCAAATTTCAGTTGGTTGGAATGTACAGTCAAACAGGTGCATTGGCCCGTGTGTGAGTAAGCATCTTTCAATACAGAAGGGCTGTAGATCCTGGGCTGGAAGCATTCTGATAAATATCTTATGGGAGTCACTTGCAGTTTTTGCAGCGACTTAAGCAAGTATTGCCAGCTTTGGTGGGATCAAGTGAACGTAGAGTTTGCAGCAAGAATAGGCCCCATGTACGTCCTCCATCATTCACAGCTAATCTGATAGCAACCTAAACCTTCTAAGTTTTAAGCAGGCTCTTAAAGAATGAAAATGAGGAGAGATACAGGGAGAGAATTCCGAAATTGAGGCCCCAGGCAGCTGAAGGAATCTCCCCCAGATGTGGTGCAAATCAGGGATGGTCAAAAGGCCAGGCCAGAATTGGAGGAGCGCGGAGGTCGTGGAGGGTGGTAGAACTGGTGGGGTGCTGCGGGAATAGGAATAGGAAGAACCTATAGAGAGTTTGATGAGAATTTTAAAATCAACTTGGAACCAGTGAGAACTGGGTATTTTGTCCAAATGTTTGCACTTTGCAAAGTCAACTATCACAAAGTTTGACTCATTTCTGTGATCTCGACTTTTTGTTTGTTTGTGTGGCTGTGGATTTTTAACCCTTCACTCAGCATTTGCTGAATATAATGGTGTCAGCCCTGAAATTCATAGAACTTTGTCGGTCATTCATTAGAGGTACATTGGGGAACCATTAGGATACAACCCCACCCCTAGAGCTTCAAATGACTACAACCCATTCTTTCTCTTCAATCAAGACTTGTTAATGAAAAATGTATTTCCTTTTGTTGGAAAATGTATTAATTTTAGTTTAGAGGTAGGAAAATAGAATCATAAACATAACTCATTGAACATGACTCTATCCTGGATAATCTTATAAATAATTCCTGTTGACAATGGATTCTGACATCAGGTGAGGAGCAACTTTTTGTGTGTTTTTTTTTTCAGTGACACTCTGAAACAGCAAAGATTCTACCTAATCAAGTCATTCACACCCAGTAAACTGAAGGCTGTGGCTTGTAACAAGATTTGAACCTGGTTCTTCAGAAAGAAGCAAAACTTGGATTAATATCATTGGTCTGGCCTTCAGCTCTTGCCTCTTGCCTTTTGACTTTCAAATCATTAAAGTAAACATTAGAGAAAAATTTAATACTAACAGGCCGTTGGTCTCACTGTCACATTGTGTCTGAAACACACTGGACAACTTCAGAGTCCAGCTGAAATGAACTGCTCATGGGTGTCCACAACACCTTGTTTATTGCTGTGAGAGGATAGAAAGGATTCCTGTCAGGGTTAGGGTCAATCTTCAATGTATATTCCAAAATACGTGTGGCATAAGACAAACCATTCAACTCAACAGGTCTACACAACTGTCCAAACAGTGGGAGTGTTAAAAGTGGGGGGAGGGGATGAGGTGGTAGGGAGGGCTGTCTGGATTGACGGAGCATGGAGAAAGGCTATCTGTACTGTGAGAGCATAGGGGGTGGGCTTTCTAGACTGTGGGAGAATGGGGAGAGAGGTCTAGAAAGTGGGAGTGTAGGCGAGGGCTGTCTAGACTGTGCAAGTATGGAGAAGGCTGTATAGAGAGTGGGGCCATGAAGGGGAAGACTATCTGGACAGTGGGAAAATGGTGGGAAGGCAGTTCAGATAGTGGGATTATGAGGGGAGGGCTATCCAGACTGTGGGAGTATGAGGATGGTATGGTCTCTCGCCTGTGAGGCAATGAATAGGGAGTAGGGATGGGTGTCCTGAGGAGCATGATATGGGAGGGACAGTGTGTCAGGAATACAAGGTTGGAGGCTGCTCAGTTTAGAGGTGGGGTAGATGTTGCTATGGTATTAGGGATCAGTCTGTTGTTGGGGTGGGGAGTTTGTGGGTTGTTTTTTGGACTGCAGGAGCATGTAGTGGGGGTGGATGTGTGTGGGTGTTGCTGGGATTATGGGAGCTTGAAAGGGTGCAGAAAAGATTTATAAGAGGTTGGAGGGTTTTAGGTATAGAGAGAGGCTGAATAGGCTGGGGCTTTTTTTCCTGGAGTGTCGGAGGTTAGGGGTGATCTTATACAGGTTTATAAAATCATGAGAGGCATGGATAGGGTGAATAGTCAAGGATTTTTTCTCAGTGTAGGGAAGTCCAAAACTAGAGGGAATAGGTTTAAGGCGAGAAGGGAAAGAGTTAAAAGGGACCTAAGGGATAAATCTTTCACACAGAGGGTGGTACGTGTATGGCTGCCAGAGGAAGCGGTGGAGGCCGCTACAATTGCAACATTTAAAAGGCATCTGCATGGGTATATAAATAGGAAGGGTTTAGAGGGATATAGGCCAAATGCTGGCAAATGGGACTAGATTTATTTAGAATATCTGGTTGGCATGAATGAGTTGGACCAAACAGTCTGCTTCTGTGTTGTACAACTCTATGACTCTATGTGTATGTAGCGTCTTCAGTCTTCCCACCAAAATGCATCATCTCACACCTCACAGTATTGAAGCTCATTGCTGAATAATTGAATAGATCGCACTTTCCATCTTAATTCTCTATAAGATGGAAATAGTCACACACAAAGTTGGTGCATTCGCAACATCGGAACAGGAGGAAGCCATTCCATCTGTCTCGTCTGTCTGTCATTCAAATGATGGCTGATCTCAAAGTCACTTCCTCACACCATCCCTGTACCCATTATGTCATTAGTTTCCAGAAACCCATCGATTTGTCTCTTAAACCTGCTCAGTGACTGAATTTCTTCAGGCCTCTGTGGTTGAGAATTTGAAAGACATTCCTCCTTATCTCAGTCTTTAAATGGCCTACTCCTTATCCTGTGGTTATATCTCCTGGTTTTGGAGTCACCAACCACAGAAAATATCTTATCTACGTTCACCCCTGTCATACCCTGTAAGAATTATGTAGGTTTCATTGAGATCGCCCATCACACTTTGACACTCCAGAGAATATCGAGCCAACCTTCTGAAACTCTCCTCATAAAACAATCATGCCATCCCAGCACAGAATCTGGTGAACCTCCATTGCACTCTTTCAATAGCAAGTATATCTATCATTAGAGGAGGGACAGAAATGGTTCAGTGGTTGGCACAGGTGCCTCACAGCGTTAAGAACCCGGATTTAATTCCACACTTGGATGACTGTCTGTGTGGAATTTACACACTCTCCCTGTGCCTGTGTGGGTTTCCTCGCGGTGCTCTGATTTCCTTGCTCAGACCAAAGATGTGCAGGTTAGGGTGAATTGGCCGTGCAAAATTGCCCGAGGATGTGTAGGTTAGGTTGATTAGCCATGGGATATGCAGAGTTACAGGGATAGGATAGGGAGGATGGGATGATTTTTGAAGGGTTGGTATGGGCTGAATGGCCTACTTCCACTCGGTAGGGATCCTATGAAACTGTACACAGTGCTCTACATGAGGTCTCTTAGATCCTGACGTGTTCATTAGTTACACACTCAAGGGGCACTCAAGGTGTATTGGAAACCATCAAAGCAGCAGCTCATGTCTCAGTAATACTGGCCTCAGTGCCTGAAGATATTGTATTAAATTCACCATATGATACCAGCAACACACACTCCTAATGCAAAAGTATTCAAAGTAAACAGGGATTAATATAACTGAAGATTTTTAAAGTGAATCATAATTCTTCTAAACTAATATAATTCTTGATGGTAACATTGGCCATAATCAGATTATTTGATCATTTTACTCAATGATTAGAAAGTCTATCCCTATAATGTACGCTGCACCACAGATAAAGAGCTGATCAATAGTCTTGAAAAAGCTGACACTGTTAGCAAAGTATGTTGAAGGATTGGAGATTGATTGCTAAACACTCTGATGTTTCTTTATAAGTGGCAGGTAGTGCTTTACATCAAACAGAAAGTAACCCATCCCTAACCAGCAATGGATGCCACGAGACAACAAGGTGCAGGGCTGGATGAACACA
>NC_063333.1:145984366-146024929 GCF_021869965.1 Rhincodon typus | reverse complement strand
CAAAATTCACTGGACTCTGGGATGGTTCCCGCAGATTGGAAAACAGCCAATGTGACGCCACTGTTTAAAAAAGGAAGTAGACAAAAAGCAGGTAACTATAGGCTAGTTAGCTTAACTTCGGTAGTGGGGAAAATGCTTGAATCTATCATTAAGGAAGAAATAGCAAGACATCTGGATGTAAATTGTCCCATTGGGAACACCCAGCATGGGTTCATTAAGGGTACATCATGTTTAACTAATTTGGTGGAATTCTTTGAGGACATTACTTACATGGTGGACAATGGGGAACCTGTGGATGTGGTGTATCTGGATTTCCAGAAGGCATTTGACAAGGTGCTACACCAAATGCTGCTACATAAGATAAAGTTGCACGGTATTACAGGCAATGTATTGGCATGGATAGAGGATTGGTTGACCAGTAGAAAGCAAAGAGTAGGGGTAAATGAGTGTTTTTCTGGTTGGTGGTCAGTGGCTAGTGGTGTGCCTCAGGGATCAGTGTTGGGACCGCAATTGTTTACAATTTACATAGATGATTTGGAGTTGGGGACTAAGTGTAGTGTGTCGAAATTTGCAGATGACACTAAGGTGAGTGGTAGAGCAAAGTGTGCAGAAGACACTGAAAGTCTGCAGCGGGATATAGATAGTCTAAGTGAGTGGGCAAAGGTCTGGCAGATGGAGTACAATGTTGACAAGTGTGAGGTCATCCATTTTGGTAGGAATAACAGGAAAATGGACTATGTTTTAAATGGTAAAAAGTTGCAGCATGCTGCTCTGCAGAGGGACTTGGGTGTCCTTGTGCATGAATCGCTAAAAGTAGGATTGCAGGTGCAGCAAGTAATTAAAACGGCAAATGGAATTTTGTCTGCCATTGCTTGAGGGATGGAGTTTAAAACAGGGAGGCTATACTGCAGCTGTATAGGTCCTGGTGAGGCCACACCTGGAGTACTGTGTGCAGTTTTGTCTCCTTACTTGAGAAGGGATATACCAGCACTGGAAGGGGTGCAGAGGAGATTCACTCGGTTGATTCCAGAGTTGAGAGGTTTGGATTATGAGGAGAGACTGAGTAGACTGGGATTATACTCATTGGAATTCAGAAGAATGAGGGGAGATCTTATAGAAACATGTAAGATTATGAAGGGAATATATAAGGTGGAGGCAGGGAGGTTGTTTCCGCTAGCAGGTGAAACTAGGGCTCGAGTGCATCGCCTCAAAATAAAGGGAAGTACATGTTGGACTGAGGTCAGGAGGAACTTCTTCACCCAAAAGGTTGTGAATCTGTGGAATTCCCTGCCCAGTGAAGTGGTTGAAGCTGCCTCACTGAATGTTTTTAAGGCAAGGCTGGATAAATTTTTGAACAGTAAAGGAATTAAGGGTTATGGCGAGTGGGCGGGTAAGTGGAGCTGAGTCTCAAAAAGATCAGCCATGATCTTATTAAATGGTGGGGCAGGCTTGAGGGGCCAGATGGCCTACTCTTGCTCCTAGTTCTTATGCTCTTATGTTCTTATCTTCGGAAATTTGCTTTTGAATTTGCATCCACTGCCCTTTCAGGTAGTATGTTTCACATCACACAAATCCACTGAGCAAAATATTCTTGCACAATAACTGCCTCGAGTGGAGTAGAAACACTAGCATGGACTGGATGGACTGAATGGCATATTTCTCTGCCACATATTCCACGATGTTCTCTGCAATTATGATCTTTCTGTTTCTGCAAAAGGAATTTCCCTCGAACTTCAGCTCCTAGTTTCGGCATCTTACTCAAATACTAATTGTTGGTTGGTATGTCTGTGAATCAGGTTTTGTTCATGGCACCAGCACAGAGGAGTATTCCCGTCGTTCCACAAAATACCCTTTAACATTGCAGGGCCACACTGCCATAGATTGCACACCATGGTTTTAACCAAGTTACAACCCAAGATTTAGGGAGCTTGGAAGAACTGACACTGTAGGAATAGATTTCAAGGCCACATGTGGATTCTCAATCCCCGTTCACCTTAACTCTTAATTGAGGATTGGCTGATACTTGTGACCCAGTCCATGTTTGTGAATTAATGGCAGCTAAGCTTGGCTCACTGAGCAGTCTTGCATCGACTTCCTTTGAGTATAATATCATTCACACTAACAGCAATCTGGAGCTGCAGACTAATTCCATTTTATCAATTATCGAAAAAGAGAAGACAACAAGGTTAGTGGGGGAGATAAGGGGATAATTATAACTTTGCTTTATGCACAACTGGCATAGCGATGTCAGATCACATGGAACTGAGGGTGGAGTCTGTAATGTGAGCAGAAGCATGTGCTCTCTTCCTACACCTTATTGAAGTTCATTGTAGCTTGTTAAAGGCCACTCATTTTCTTTTTTCATTCACTGGATGAGGGCATTGCTGGCTAGGCAGTATTTATTGCCCATCCCTAATTGCCCAGAGGGCAGCTAAGAATCAATCACATTGCTGTGGGTCTAGAGTCACATGTAGGCCAGACCAGGTAAGGATGGCAGTTTCATTCCCTAAAGGACGTTAGTGAACCAGATGGATTTTTCTGACAATTGACAATAGATTTATGGTCATCATTAGATTCTTAATTCCACATATTCATTGAATTCAAATTCCACCATCTGCTGTGGCAGGATTCAAACCCAGGTCCCCAGAACGTGATTTGGGTCTCTGGATTAACAATCCAAAGATAATACCATGAGGTCATTGCCACCCCATCAGGGTGGAGACTATATATTTCCACAATAAATGAAGGAAATGTCAGATCTTCCTTGTCTTCTCAGGAGAAACTTTGAGAGAGAGGCAACAAATGCAGCAAAAACAGAAAATGCCAGAAAAACTCAACAGATCTGGCAGCACCTGTGGAGAGAAAGCAACATTAATGTTTTGGGTTCAGTGACCCTCCTTCAGAAAATGCGAGCCTTATCAGTAACACAGACATTCAATTCAAAAATAAATTAGAACAGAAATTAATATAAGTCACTGATAAGTGGAGGCTATAGGTCAACAAATGACAACATCATGATGGGACAAAAACAAAGTTACTGGAAAAGCTCAGCAAGTCTGGCAGCATCTGTGAAGGAGAAAACAGAGTTAACGTTTCAGGTCCGGTGACCCTTCCTCACCGGATCCGAAACCTTAACTCTGTTTTCTCCTTCACAGATGCTGCCAGACCTGCTGAACTTTTCCAGCAACTTTGTTTTTGTTACTGATTTACAACATCTGCAGTTCTTTTGGTTTTTAACATCATGATGGGGCAGGCGATAAACAAAGAAATAACTGATGCATGCAAAAATGGTACAGCAATTATCGTGCGGGATTTTGATCTAAATATTCATTGGTTAAACCAAGGCAGTCAAGGCAGCCTTGAGGAGGAGTTTGTATCTGTAATAGGTTCCTCAAACAGTTTTAATGGAACCTATGTGGGAGCAAGCTATTCTAGATCTGGTCCTGTGTGATGAGACAGGAATAATGAATGTTCTCATAGTCAGGGATTCTCTCGGAAGGAGCAATCGCAGTATGATTGAATTTAAAATGGAAGGTAGGAAGGTAAAATCCAACACCACTGTCTTATGCTTAAAGAAAGGAGCTGACTATAGGATGAGGGAGGAGTTGGCTAAGGTAAACTGGGAGCAAAGACTATATGGTGGGACAATTGAGGAACAGTGGAGGATTTTCAAAATGATTTTTCTCAGTGCTCAGCAAAAGTATATACCAGTGAAAAGGAAGGACTGAAGGAAAAGGGATAATCAGCCATGAATAACTAAGGAAATCAAGGAGGGTATCAAATTGAAAGGAAGTGCATGCAAAGTGGCAAAGATTAGTGGGAAATTAAAAGATTTGGATTTAAAGATTTAAAAAATTACAGCAGAAAGCCATGAAAAGCACTATAAAGAAAGGTAACATAGATTATGAGAGTAAACTGGCTCAGAATATAAAAATAGATAACAAATGTTTCTACAAACATATAAAATGAAAAAAATTGGCTAAGGTAAACATTAGTCCTTTAGAGTATGAGAAGGGGGATTGAATAATGAGAAATGAGGGAATTGCTGAGACATTGAACAAGAATTTTGTGTCAATCTTCACAGTGGAAGACACAAGTAACATGCCAATAATTGATGACAAGGAGGCTATAGCCAAGGATGCTATAGAAACAATTGTTATCACTAAAGAGGTAGTGTTGGGCAAGCTAATGGGGCTAAAGGCAGACAACTTTCCTGGTCCTGATGGAATGCATCACAGGATGCCAAAAGAAGAAAATAGCAAATACACTCGTGATAGTTTACCAAAACTCGTTGGGCTCTGGATGGTTCCAGCAGGTTGGAAAACAGTTTTTAAAAAAGGTAGACGAAAGGTGGGTAACTAAAGGTCTGTTAGCTTAATTTCTGCAGTGGGGGAAATGTTTGAATCTATTATTAAGAAAAAAAAAGCGAGACATCTGGATAGAAATTGTCCCATTGGGCAGACACAGCATGGGTTCATGAAAGGAAGCTCATGTTTAACTAATTTATTGGAATTCTTTGAGGACATTACGAGTCCACTGGACAACAGGGAACCGTTGGATGTATTGTACTTGAAATTCCAGAAGGCATTCGATAAGGTACTGCACAAAAGGGCTGCTGCAAGATAAAGGTGCATGGCATTAAGGGTAATGTATTAGCATGGACAGACAATTGGCTAATTAACATAAAGCCAGGAGTGGAGATAAATGAGTGTTTTTCTGGTTGGCGAACAGTGGCTAGTGGTGTGCCTCAGGGATCAGTGTTGGGACTGCAGTTGTTTACAATTTACAATAGATGGTTTAGAGTTGGGGACCAAGTTTAGTGTGTCAAAC
Organism: Rhincodon typus; assembly: GCF_021869965.1. Taxonomy (NCBI): domain Eukaryota; kingdom Metazoa; phylum Chordata; class Chondrichthyes; order Orectolobiformes; family Rhincodontidae; genus Rhincodon; species Rhincodon typus. Next base: position 146,020,099 of record NC_063333.1, on the reverse strand, counting down.
TTTGCAGATGACACTAATGTGAATGGTAGAGCAAAGTGTGCAGAGGACATTGAAAGCCTGTGGAACGGTATGGATAGGTTAAGTGAGTGGGCAACATCTAGCACATGGAGTATAATGTTGGTAAATGTGAGGTCATCCATTTTGGTAGGAATAACAGCAAATTGGACTATTATTTAAATTGTGCAGAGGGATCTGGGTGTACTTGTGCATGAATCATAAAAAGTTAATTTGCAGGTGCAGCAGGTAGTTAAGAAGGCAAATGGAATATTGTCTTTCATTGTTCGAGGGATGGAGTTTAAAAACAGGGAGTTATGCTGCAGTTGTATAGGGTGCTGGTGAGGCCACACCTGGAGAACTGTGTACAGTTTTTGCCTCCTTACTTGAAAAAGAATTTACTGGCATTGGAGGCGATGCAGAGGAGGTTCACTATGTTGATTCTGGATTTGAAATTGTTGGCTTATGAAGAGAGATTGAGTAGACTTGGACTATATTCATTGGAATTTAGAAGAATGGGGTCGGGGTGGGGGGGGAGCCCTGTAGAAATATATAAACTTATGAAGGGAATAGAGAAGATAGAAACAGGGTGGTTGTTTCCACTGGTGGGTGAAATTAGAAATAAGGGGCAAAACCTCAAAATAAGGGGGAGCAGATTTAGGACTGAGTTGAGGAGGAACTTCTTCACCCATCGGGTGGTGAATCTGTGGAATTCCTTGCCCAGTGAAGTTGTTCAGGCTACCCTGTTGAATGTTTTTAAGGCAAAGGTAGAGAGATTTTTGAACAGTAGAGGAATTAAGGGTTATGTTGAGCGGGTGGGTAAATGGAGCTGAGTCTCAAAAAGAAGGGCCATGACCTTACTGAATGGTGGAGCAAGCTCGAAGGTCAGATGGCCTACTCTTGCTCCTACTTCTTATGTTCTTATATTCTTGTCATGTGTGTTTTTCCAAAAAAGCATATAGTGAAAAGTTTTATAAGTCGCTATCCCTAAATTAATTACAGAAGTCATAAATAAGAAGGTAAAGAAAGGTAAAAGTTCACCACAGTTCAATTAACGGCTCCTGGTTTCAGGGTGCACTGGAAAACCAGGCCAAAATCACCAAGCACGGGCTGAGCCGAGACCACTCGCCATGCTGAGGCAAAACGTCTGTGCGGACCCTGGGCTGCTGGAAGACCTGAAAGCCACTGAACAAGACCTCCATGCTAGAACAAGACCATCCCTCCTGGGCAAGACCACCACACTGGGAGACCACCACAATGGGAAACCGCCCTTCCAAACACCAGGCCTGTGCCACCATGCTGGACAATTGGAAGCCGTCTCCTCATCATGCCTTCCACCAAAGTTGTTAAATGCAGGTAAGGTATCATAGTAAATGGAAACATTAAAAAAAGTAAAGAGGATGGAGTAGATAAACTCCGGGTTCCTGGGCTGAGGATCTTGCATGTTGCACTGTTACTCCATGTTTCACTGCTACTCTATGTTACTCCATGTTACTCCACCGCCATCTTGGAATCAAAGCAAAATAAAAATGGAATTTTTCTTGGCAGGACTTGAACCTAAATAAAGCATATGTAAATAATTAGTAGATTGAGTTAATTGAGAGATAAATAAGTTGTTACAAGGGCGAATCAGATATGTCACAACAATTCAACATGAACTGTTGGCCGATTATGAATTCACAGTTGAGATCGGTGTCAGAGATTGGTGTATTTTGAGGTGATTAATTCAGAATTAAACTCCTTTGACTGTTGACTAGTTAAAAACATCTGAGATCTCGGCTATTGAATAGATTAAAGTTTGTCATAGTTAACACTGTTTACAGAATTTATGCATTCTCACCCTTATCAGGAGGCAAAGAATAGAATCATAGAAACTCAGAGCCCAGCAAAAAAACATCCAATTAGTCCTCTATCCCTGAACTTTCCCCTTAATGATACAATTTATTTTCCTTTTCAAGTACTTATCCAATTCATCCTTTTAACATTATTATTGAGTTGGCTTGCACCTTTCAGGCAGTAACTTTCAGATCATAAAAATTCGCAATATGAAAGAAAATCTCCTCTCCGCTCCCTTCTAGTTATGACAGCAATTCTTCTCAATCTGCATTGTCTAATTGCCTCATGAAACAAGTTTTTCCTGATTTACTTAGCCAGTCCTCCTCCCAATTTTGAATACTTGTTTAAATCTCCTCTTAAATATCTCAGTTTTTAATGAGAGCACTCCAGATTCTCCGATCTTTCTGCATAATTGAAGTTGCTAAATCAAGAAGCAAAAGGGGGACATGTTATAATACAGAAGAATTCAGATTATTAAGTGGTGAGTCCTCGAAATTTGGCATTCTTGCATTTGTCCTGATGAGTACAAGGTGATAAGCTTCAGCAATCTTTAAATTCTGTACCAGCAAGTGATAATTGAAATTTCTCATTAACATATATCATAATGCGCAGTGTGAAAATTGAACACAATACTCCAGCTGAGAATTTAACACTGACTGATAACCATTTTGCATAACTTCCTCGTTCTTGTACTGCGTGCTTCAATTTACAAAGCTAGAGATCCAATATTCACATTGCTTCTTCACAGCTTTTTCAGCTTGTCCTGTCACTTTCAATAGCTGAGCATGTGAACCTTTTTCCAATTCTGTGAACTTCTGTAACATTTTTTTCTGGATGGAGTTGTTATTTTTCTGAAGCATCAGAGTGATATTCCATCTTGTTGACTCTTGTGATTTAAATCTTTTAAACATCAGATAATCAAGATCATAGTAAACAAGTGTTTTTTGTGACTTTATTGACCACACTACAAAATACAGTCAAAGTTATCTAATTCTGAATAAGAGAGAATTCAATGGCTTCTTTTGAACTCCTTTCACCCTCAGTTTCTTCTCACAGTCTGCTGTATTCATAGTTAACATTTGTGACTTGATATCACTCATTAATGACTCAAGAATGATCTTTAATCACAGATACATACCGTACCAAGCAGTCCCATTTTATCTAATCATAAATTTCCCTTCTGCACAGCATCAGTACATGAGAGGAAAGAAGTAATGTTTATGAGACATACACTAAGACATTCCTCAGGTTATAACTGCTGATACTCACTGGTACCAGTTTTCAATATCTACCAGAAAAATGCAACACATTTCACCATTTGGGTTGTCAGAGGCCCATATATCTGCAGTTAAAACATATAAAATTGCACTACCACAGTGCAATGGTAAATGCCACAGACTCACATCCATCTTCAATTTGGATACTATCTTTCCCTTCTGGACCCTCTGCTCCTCATCAAATTTGTAGCTGTACAGGATGAGTTAGATTAAGTCTGCTCCCACGCGGAATGTGTAAATCCAGTTGAGGTACTCATATCTGCCTGTACCTGGTTAGTTCAGCCACAAAGTATTAATCTCTGCAGCTTCATAGTCTCCCTGTTAGAAATGAAATTTCAGTCTTATACAGAAGCATTTTGCAGATGAGGTCCATTCCAAATCTATAACAAAAAAAACTGGAAACAAACTGGTCAGCACTCTTGCCTCACAGCACCAGATTCAAATCCACCCTCAGTCTGTGTGGAGTTTGTATGTTCTCCCTGTGCCTGCGTGGGTTTCCTCCGGGTGCTCCGGTTTCCACCCACAGTCTAAAGATGTACAGGTTAAGCGCATTAGCCATGTTCAATTCCTCCATTGTGTTTAGGGATGAGTAGGCTGGGTGCGTTAGCCGTGGTAAATGCAGGGTTACAGGGATAAGGTGGGGAGGATGGGATGCTCTTTGGAGAGTTGGTGTGGGATCAATGGGCAGAATGGCCTCTTTCCACACTGTAGGGATTCTATGATTCTAACTTATGACAAAAAGTGAATGCAGAGGACTTGTTGAAAATACCGTCATACATTTTTAATTTTCATTAAGATCTCTACATTATTGTTATTCCAAACCTGAGTAACAGATGTGTTGGGAGAATTCAGCTTTTCTGATGACAATTACACCATATTGTGGCATTACATCAATATCAAGAGATTCCATGTTGATTTGTGACACTGCAGCTTCTCAGTCTTTTCTTACAAGAAGGGATACAGCACAGTTCCAGGTAATGCACAAAAGTGACCTAAAGAACTGTGGATGTTGAGCTTCCAGTTACTTGCCATTTCAAAACACCACCGTATTCCCTGATGAACATTTCTGTCTCAGGCTTGCAACAGTGCTCCAACAAAACTCAGCACAAGCTGGAAGAACAGCACCTCATTTCCCACTTGGGAACTCTGCAGCCTTCTGGACATAATATCAATAATTTTAGGGCTTGACCATCTTTCCCCATGCTTTCCCCAACCCCCACACACCAGGCCTTGCCATTACACAGGCTGCTACCACACACTAAGTGTCCCCATTAGCAGCTTCTCATTCCCTTAAACTGACCTTTAACTACTCCTTTGTCTGTCCAACTGTTTTTCTCTCATTTTGGGCTCTATCTCCACTTATTGTTTACTCTCCCCCTTCCATCTGCCCCTTCTTCTATATAAATGCCATCCTCTTCCTAGCTACCAGGAGTTCTGAAGAACGGTCACTGGACCCAAAATGTTAACTTTGATTTCTGTCCACAAATGCTGTCAGACATGCTGAGCTTTTCCAGCAATTTATGTTTTTGTTTCCGATAAACCAGCTTTATATCCTTTTTGTGAGCAATACACTGTGCCACTGGTCGACATGGCTTGCTTTCTATCTCTGATTAGGAATATTTTATTTGTATAAGTGCTGAGTCTGGATTGACATCAAAAAACTGCTGGAGACACTTGATACTGCAAAGTTTATTGGCTCTGACAACGTACCGACAATGATACTGAAGCAATCCCACAACCAATGGGTCAGATCTAAGCTCCGCAGTCCTGCCACATCCCGATGTGAATGGTGGTGAACAGTTAAACAACACTCAACAGGAGGAAGCTTCAATTATATCTCCATCCTCAATGATGGAACAGCCCAGCACATCAATGCAAAAGATAAGGCTAAAACATTCGCAGCGATCTTCTGCCAGATGTGCCAAGTGGATGATCCATCTTAGCCTCCTCTAGAGGTCCCCAGCATCACAGATGCCAGTCTTCAGCCAATTCAATTCACACCACATGATATCGAGCAAGTAGGAAACACTTAGTACTGCAAAGGCTACGCATCCTGATAACATTCCAGCAAGAACACTGAATACTTGTGCTCCAGAAACAGCTGCACCCTTAGCCAACTATTCCAATGCAGCTACAACACTGACATCTACCCAGTAATGTGGAAAACTGCCCAGGCATTTCCTGTATACAAAACACAGAACAAATCCAAACCAGACAGTTACTGCCCAATCAGTGTACTCTCAATCATCACAAAGTGATGACAAGTGTCATCAACCATATTACCAAGTAGCACTCAAGGGTAGCTGGGCAATAAATGCTGCTCCAGCCAGTGATGCCTATGTCCCATGAGTGAATTAAAGAAAAACCTTGCTAAGCAATAAATCGCTCACTAATACCCAGTTTGGGTTCCGCCAGGGCCACTCAGCTCCTGACCTCATCACAGCCTTGGTTCAAACATGGACAAAAGAGCTGAACTCCAGAGGTGAGGTGACAGTGACAGCCCTTGACATTGAGGCCATATTTGACCAAGTGTGGCATCAAGGAGCTCTAGAAAAGCTGGAATCAATGGGTGTCAGTGAAGAAACTCTCTTGTGGTTGGAGTCATACTTGACAGATGGGAAGATGGTTGTGGTTCTTGGAGGTCAGTCATTTCAGTTCCAGCGCATCTCTGCAGGAGTTCCTCAGGGTAGGGTCCTAAGCCCAACCACCTTCACCTGCTTCGATGACCTTTTCCCTATCATAAAATCAGAATTGAGGATGTTCACTGATGATTGCACAATGTTCAGCACCATCCACGACTGCTCAGGTACTGAAACCGTCTGTCCACAAGATGGCTACAATCGCTGTGGTATATAAGTCACCACAAGGATTTTGCACAATGAAAAACAAAGGAATGTGGATGATGGAGATCTCAAACAAAACAAGAAGTCACTGGCGAGATGCAGCAGTTTCATCTTAGAGTTCTGAAAAAGGGTCACTGAACTTGAAACATCAGCTCTTCTTCCCATAGATGCTACCAGACCTGTTGAGTTTTGTCCACAGTTTCTGTTTTGATTAGGATTGTCCACTTGTTTCACTCATTTGCAGAGCATTGAAGGAGCTCCAAATTTCATGCAGCAAAGATCTGGAAAATATTCAGGCCTGGGCTGGTAAGTGGCAGGTAAGTTTCATGCCATATAAATGCCAGGCACTAACATCACCAAAAAGACCCACCATCAACTCATACTTAATGGCATTGTTATTGTTGAATACCCTACTGTCAACATCTTGGGGGTCACTATTGACCGGAAACTGAATTGGATTAGCCACATAATTATTGTATATTTACTAGAATTCGGGGAAATTCTACCCATTGAAGGTTTTGAATAACAGTGTGTTAGTTGTATTTGCTTTAAGATGCATGTTTTTGCAAGCACAGGATTACCATAGTTTGGAAATAAATTGTTACTGGATTTGTGCGCTTAGAGTTATTTGCAATTTAATATTATTCTGAAATTCCAATATCGAGTGTTTAACTATACTGCACAGGTATGATGTAGCCATCTGACTTTGGTTTGTATAAGTACAACACCCAGTTTATCTTTTGGTTTCAGTTTCGGTTTCACAGGCCTTTAGTGGGGTTCTTTTCCATAGCACATAGTGACCAATCAGAGTGATCAAACCATCCACAATAGCCCAGTTAACCCTAAGGTGCAAACAGAAGAAGCGACATTGATAATCAATATGAGTATAATTGATCACAAACTTCAGAAGCAGCCCATCCTAGGAATGTATAGCACAGAAGGAGTCCATTTAGTCCATTGTACTAACCCTTCATCCAACTAGTCCAGAGCCCTGCTCTATCCCAGGAACCCTGCAATCAGTCAAGTTCACCGAACAACATTCAGAACCCACGGCTGTTCCTGTAATTCAATTTTCTACAATCCTTTGTTTTTTTCTCCTCCTGTGACCATTGCAATGTAATGACTCATTTCTAGTGTATATATTTAAAAAATCCCCTTTCCAAGGTTAAATGTGCAATATAGGCTGAAATTCTTTGTGGTAACAGTAACGGATGAATGCTTATCTTGTCTCTATGACATTACTTTGACAGTTATTTTAGTGGAAGCATTAGCCAGTTTATTTTTAATAGCAAAATGCTTCTATTAAAGTTACAGAGCTGTGTTGAGCAGCTGCCTGCTGTTTCTGCCTATTGCCATTCCGAGGCTCATTTGTAGGCACTATAGTCTGGGCAGTGATTTGCAATAGGTGCCCTCTAGCACTGTCTCCGCAAGGTCAGAGGGAGGGCATTGACTTGGCATAGGACATATGTGGGTTGTCATGCCAACACAAAGGCATCCCCTTGCAGGAATATCATTAGCAGCTTCTGGGAGCTTGAGATGTGGGAGCACCAAACACTGGAGTGCAGCTGACAATAGAGCGTCAGGGGTAAGTGTGTCATTGAGTTCGGGAGAAGAAAGGATAAAAATGTTGTGTTACTTTTGCTTTACACCTCAAAGTTTTGAGCCTCTAGGAATTGGTTCTTGTTCTGCTACAGAAGTAGAAGCTGGTTAATTGGTAAGTATCTGTTATATGATTAAGGTTGATTCTTAAGATTCAACATAATATAGCAGCTGGTTGTAAAGTATATAAAAGCATAATCAAATGTAAAGTTGAGTATAATAATCAAGTAGTGCCTTTGAACACATGGCAGGGTTGGTGATGTGTTGTGGCTGTTATGTGTGGGAGTTCACAGGAAGCAGTTTGGTTCAGAGTAAATACATTGCAGCAAACATCTGAAGTTCGAGAGTTTCAGTTCAGAACTGGAGGCTCAACTACAGTCAGTGTGACACACCTGGGAGGGGGTAATTTAGCCGGCCCCTTTGTACCTGGACATAGTCACACCTCTTAAGTTGGATCATCTGGTTTCGTCAGTGTTTAAGGACAGGAGAGTGTGACTGAGAGTGAGGCAGGGAAGAGGACCCAGAGAGTGCAGAAGCCTCAGTAGTTGCAATCAGCTTGCTGTCAGGCAGACTTCAGAACAGATTATGTTGTCCTGTTGATCTTAACCTTAAAATTGAAGGTACAGTCCCAAACATAACAACCTTATAAACCTCATAACAGTGTTATTGCGGTGCAATGGTACTGTCCCTCTCTCTGTGTCAGGAGGCCTGTGTTCGAATCCCACCTGTTTCAGAGGTGTGTAATCACATTTCTGAACAGGTTGGTGAAAATAACTATAAACCATGCAATTGTATACAAATAGTGAAACACTTTAGGAACATAGTTCCTTTTGATATAAAGTCAGAAGTCACATGACACCAGGTAAGAGTCCAACATGTTTATTTGAAATCACAAGCTTTCGAAGCACTGCTTATTTTCCAGGTGAAATCACTTCACCTGATGAAGGAATAGCAGTCCAAAAGCTTGTAATTTCCAATAAACCTGTTGGACTATAACCAGGTGTCATGTGACTTCTGACTTTGTCCAACTCAATCCAACACTGACACCTCCACATCGTTGATATAGAGTGCATTTGTCCTACATCTGTTGTTTCCTATATTGAGGTTAATATCTTTACCTTGTGATCCATCATCATTGCAATTGTGAGCAGTTCTGTTGATACTTGTCTTGAAGCTGCAAGCATCTTCCTTTCAAATGTGTGCAAAAAACAAACCTCATTGTACATAATGAGTAGGAGGAGTTGTATCTTATTAACTCTCAGGATGTGCTAATAATTCAGCATTAAATAATGAAGGATATGAATAATGGCTATGTTATTGTTTTAAAACCATTTTGAAAGCAATAAACAAGAGACATAATAAAAGTTAACTCCTATCTCACGACAGCAGCAACAATTTGTATTCATCTTACACTTTTAATTGCAGTAAAACGTACCACAGCTCTCCTCAGGAGTGTTATAATTCCAGGACATTGACAGGTAAATGTTTATAATTTGTTACATGAAACCCTAAACCAAATGTTGAATCTCCTCGTGTCCGTAACCCTGACTGAGTGTTCTTTGGAGGAATGCAATCTTCAGGAAAGTTAGATATTTTTAAATTAATTTTTGCATTCTTTTAAGTCAAGGTTAGTGTAAGAGGGTGGAAACTTCCCAGTAGCTGAACAATGTGGGCCATGCAGAGAAAGTGGGGAAGTTCATGTGAGATAGTCAGCGAGGAGCTTCTTGCTGTCAAGAACAAATTGTCCCACTTTACAAACAAGTGCTGAATGGCGAGACTCGATTCTTGTGCGTGAGTGGCGAGAGGGCTCTTTGTGCCCAGTAGCATACATGAACATCTCATTATTGTTTAATGTCATCTCATTCATGTGTATTTTCCTATTCTCCCACCTCCTGGATAGAAGCTAGATGTACACAATCCCCAACATGGAAGGCTGAGTTGGCTCCTGGCGACCCCAACTCATTGCTTGGTGCTGCCGACCATCATCTTCAGCATTCAGCTCCATCATCTCAGGGTGTGCTTCATGGGCAGAGATTAATCTAAAACCTTCTCCACAGAGGTTGGCATCCAAAATGTGCCAGCCTCATCCACCATCTTAGCACATCTCCAATCTACTTATGACTCGTTCTGCATGTTCAACTTTGGAGCACACCAACACTTTTGGCTGAAAGGCAGATGCCAGGAAACATTGCATGCCGGGATAGGCCCCTACTTCATGTGTTTAACCAGGCTGTATCTCGGGGATCCTCACTTGCTCTGTGCTCCGTTACTTTGTGCCTATTTGGATGCTCACAGCATCTCCTTCTTGCGTTGTCATTTTGCACTTTACTCCCTCAGCTGGAACTCAAATGTCAATGGTGCTTTGATCTTGCCTGGCTGTTCAGTACGGGTACAAAGCCAAATGGTTTGTCATGTTTTGCCCACAGTGATCAGTAAATGGGATTGGTGTGTGTTACTGTATAAGGCACTGAACTACACCAACCTCACATCTGCATTGGGTGCCAGGCATGTACATAGCAAACACACTGTATGGGCATCAGGCAGTGGGCATGTCTCAAATTATACATGGAGTGGTCCTTGGTGAAATCAGGGGAAACTATCATTGGTCAGGGGGTCCTGGCATAGTTCAGGGGTTTGGGCACAGTCAGTCTGGCTCTGGGATGGTCAGGGTGGGTGTCAGTATCTATATAGTCTGAGGAGTGTGTCAAGGACAGCTTCTGTGAATCCAATGCAAACAGTCTGGGAGTCTGAGGAAGTTTTTCGGGGAGCTACACAGAGATCAGTCAGGGGTCAGGTCATTCATTGTCCAGGGTCTGTCCACCTAATTGGGTCAAGGGGTGAAGGCCACAGTCAGTCCTGGGGGTAATGACAACGACAGCACCCCTTCTGAAGAAGGGTCGCCGAACCCGAAATGTTAACTCTGATTTCTCTCCACAGGTGCTGCTGAGTTCTTCCAGCAATTTCTGTTTTTGTGTCAGTCCTGTGACTCAATCGGTTCAAGGTCAAGGAGGGTTATCACAGTGAGGATCTCAGTGGTGGGGATTGGAGGCAGCATGCTGGGATGCAGAGGGGACAATAGTTGTGAAGAGAGACAACTCAGAATAACAAAATGGGAGGAGATACAACCTAGAAAGGAAAGGGGAGGTGTAGTATGAGGGGGATCATCGACAGTCAGCATAGACTTGGGGGTGCGGGAGTGAAGTAGGGAGATGGAGATTTCGATCAATGGATTGGGTGGGAATGTCAATGTGGACGATGGGGAGGGCAACCCAGAAGGGAATGAAACTACATTTGGAGCTTCACCCAGGGTAGGAGGCTGAACCTGAGACTCCCTGGATGGGGAGTGAGCATTGCCTCCTTCCATTGAAATGTAGATAACAAGTGCACGATGGAGCTGCAAACAGCTACACTACCCCTGGATGGGGCAGGGTTAGGGTCTCATTCTGAGAAGGAGGAGGCAGGCTCCACTTTTGTGTGATATGAGGCCCTTCAAAGGACAACAGCATCACAGAGACACCCATCCAGAGCAGGTGAAAGCGACCTAGGAGCACATAACACTGTATATAAAACCCATCTGGTTCATTAATACCCTTCAGGGAAGGAAACTGCCATCTTTACCTGTTCTAGCCTACATGTGACTCCAGACCCACAGCAATGTGGTTGTATCTTAACAGCCGTCTGGGCAACTGGGATGGGCAATAAATGCTGCCTGGCCAGTGACGCCCTCATCCTGTGAGTGAATAAAGGATATGAATCTTAAGCAATAACCTACTGTGTGAAGCCCAAATCCTGTCCCATCCAGAGGTAAGGTGAAAGTGACAGTCCTTGACATCTAGGCCACATCCAATCGAGTATCATATCAAGGAGCCCTAGCAAAACTGGAATCAATGGGTATCAGTGGGCAAACTCTCCACTGGTTGCAGTCATACCTGGCACATAGGAAGATGGTTGTGGTTGTTGGACGTCAGTCATCTCAGCTCCAGGACATCTCTGCAGGAGTTCCTCAGGGTAGTGTCCTAGGCCCAACCATCTTCAGCTGCTTCATCAATGACCTTCCCTTCATCATAAGATCAGAAGTGGGGATGTTCACTGATGACTACACAATGTTCAGTACCATTCGCAACTCCTCACATTCTGAAGCAGTCCATGTTCAAATGCAACAGGATTTGGACAATATCCAGACTTGGCCTGACAAGTGGCAACTTATATTCATGTCACGCAAATGACAGGTAATGATCATCTCCAACAAGAGACAACATAATCATCACTGTCACGATCATTGAATACCTCATTATCAACATCCTGTGGGTTACCATTGACCAGAAACTCAACTGGACTCTGCACAAAAACATAACAGCTACAGGAGCAGATCAGAGACGAGGAATACTACAGCAAGTAGCTCAGTTCCTGACAAGCCCAAAACTGCCCCAACTACAAGGACAAGTCAGGAGTGTGATGGAATACTCCCAACTTAACTGGATTAGTGCAGCTCCAACAACACCCAAGAATCTTGACACCATCCAGGCCAAAGCAGTTCACTTGATTGGCACCACATCCACAGGCATCCATTCCATCCACTATTGACGCTCAGTAGCATCACTGTGTACATCTACAAGATGCCCTGCAGAAATTCACCAAAGATCCTTTGAAAGCAACTTCTAAACCCATGACCACTTCCATCTAGAAGGACAACGGCAGCACATACAAGGGAACACCCCCACCTACAAGTTCCCCTTCAGGCCAATCACCATCCTGACCTGGAAATATATCACTGTTCCTTCACTGCTGTTGGGTCAAAATCTCCCTGAAGGCCTGGTGGGTCAATATACAATATGTGGTCTGCAGCAGTTCAAGAAGGCAGCTCACCACAACCTTCTCAAGGGCAACTAGGGATGGGCAATAAATGCTGGCCAGCCAGCGACGCCAATTCCCCATGAGTGAAAAGAAACAAATGCTCTCATGATCACATTGTGCAACATCAGGAATTAATCCCACCAATGGCTGTGATGCACAGACAGTGGGTTTTGGCATGGAAAGTTTCCACTTTGTTCAGAGAGTTGCATCACCTTCTGAAGTCATACAGTCTGCCCACAGTGCAGGAGCTACTCACTTCAAACATTGTGTAGCATTAAGGATGGCCAAGCTGCACACCTTCAATCTTGAGGTTAGAGACATTCTGATGGAAACATAGAAAATAGGTGCAGGAATAGGCCATTCAGCCCTTTGAGCCTGCACCACCATTCATGGCTGATCATGCAATTTCAGTGTGCCATTCCCACCTTCTCTCTGCACTCCTTGATCCCATTAGCTGCAGGTCATGTCCGGCTCCCTCTTGAATATATCTAATGAACTGACTCCAACCACATCCTGTGGGACAGAATTCCACAGGTTCACAAGTCTCTGAGTGAAGAAATTCTTCCTCATCACAGTCCTGAATGGCTTACCACTTATTCTTACGCTGTGACCCCTAGTTCTGGACTTCCCCAACAATGGGAACATTCTTCCTGCATCTAGCCTTGTCCAGTCGCTTCAGGAAAAGCCTATGGGTAAAAGAAAATGTATATTAGCAAATATGAGAACATATTTGCATTGATGTATTACCCATACCATCCAGGTGCCCTTCTTCTTCTTTCTTTTCCCCCCACTGCATCTCAATGCACCCCCAGGTTTTGCAGCTGGAGTAAGGAGGGAACTTGTCTTACAATGGAGCTCTTTGACCGTGGAGTTTTGGTCACACATCACTGGGGCTGTTTGTGTCTGGATAGTCCCAACATTTTGAGTGTGTTCTGCCCAGCAGCAGGTGTACCCTCCTCAGATTGAACTTCCACAGGGCTGACAGAGGCAGGCAGGCTGGAGATGGAGGGCACAGCTACTTTTGGAATATTCTGAGAGGAGATTTACATGTGGCCTGTATGTAGTTCTTCCTTTGGCCCATTGAACTTGCCTCAACATTCCAGATCATGTCAGTTGTCTCCAGGAACCTATTGATGCTGTTGGACCTTAGGCAAAGACTGAATGCCCACTGCTGTCTGTGGTAGAGAACTCCAAAGTTCCATCACCTTCGAAGTGAAGAAATTTCTCCTCATCTTACTCTTAAATGGCCTGCCCCTAAGGAGAATCTGTCCCCCTGTTTCTAGCGTCACCCTTCAGGTGAAATGTCTCATTGACATTTCGTGCTCATCTAAGCATTTTGTAAGTTTCGATGAGATCACAACTCATTTTCAAAAAAGTCTATGTGAATACAGAGCCAGTTTCCTCAATCTCATCACCCCAGGAATTAAGAGCATGATATAAGAAAGTAATTGTAAGGTTTCAAGTAGATCAAACTCAACTGAAAGCTGTTGGCAGATTTATTAATTCAAAATAAATTCCAATCTTAATAGTGTCTACAATACCACTCGACCTTGAGGTGTTGAGAATGGTTTCCCTTCTCCAATTCAGCTGGAAACAATTGGATTCACAGGTTTATGCTGCATTGTAACTCATGCTTGAAAAAGAAACCAAACAGAATATGGAACATAGAACATAGAACAGTACAGCACAGTACAGGCCCTTCGGGCCATAATATTGTGGCGAACTTTTACCCTAAACCCAAGGTCTATCTAACCTCCACCCCTACCTTATACTATCATCCATATGCTTATCTAATAGCAGCTTAAATGCCCCTAATCAGGCGGACTCCACTACCCTCTCCGGCAATGCATTCCACGCCCCTACCACTCTCTGAGTAAAGAACCTACCTCTGACATCTCCGCTATATCTACCTCCACTCACTTTAAAACTATGCCCCCCCGTAATAGCTACCTCCACCCTAGGAAACAGTCTCTGGCTGTCCATTTTATCTATACCTCTGATTTTTATGTATGATGTGTTTATGTAGGGCCTTGCATGACCATCTGATGTCTCAAGAATCTGTCTAGACAATTATATGCTTTTTGAATTGCAGCTCCTGTTGTAATGTTGGAAGCATTGCTTTTTGTTTTATTCATATGTGGGATGAGGGCATTATTGGCTAGGCCAGCATTTATTGCCCACCCCCCCCTCCCAGAGGGTAGTTAAGAGTCAACCACATTGCTGTGGGTCTGGAGTCATATCTAGGCCAAATCAGGTAAGGATAGCACTTTCCTTCCCAGAAGGACATGAGTGAACATTAATGGTTGCCAATTTGCTAACAGCGAACTCCCACCAACAGCAATGGTCAGAGAGGCTGTATTATGGTGGGTGTTAAATACAGACCTGGAGGCCTGCCTCCTTGCAAATAGTGTCATGGAACAAATTACATCAATGTGAGAAAGGGGTAGGATCTTGGTTTGACATTTCATGACAAAGATGGCATTTATTGTGTTTCCTGTACTTGTATCAAAGCATCAGCCTGGAAGATTTCTGCTCAAGAGTCTAGGAACATGGGAAAAGGAGTAGGCCATTCAACCCCTTGAACCCATTCCACTATTCAATGAGATTATGGCTAATCTATGGCCTAACTCCATACATTTGCCTTTGACGGTTATCCCTTAATACCTCTGCTTGGCAAATAATTACCTGTCTCAGATGTAAAATTAACCACCGATCCAGCATCCGCTGTCATTTATGGAAGAGAGTTACAAACCTCTAACCCCTTTGTGTGTAGAAATGCTTCCTAACATCTCTCCTGAATGGTCTGACCCTAATTCTCAGACTATGAAGCAGGACTGGAACTCACAACCTTCTGAGAACAGTACACAGAGGCACCAGAACTGACACAAAAAAAGATAGCAGGATGTCCTTTTCAGAACTGAAACATGGGCTCCTTTCCAATCGACACAGATGGGATGAAATTTCATTTCCGATTGATTTGAAGTACTCTTAGCAGAAAGCAAAATGTGTGTGAAATGGTACAAACTGCCAATAATTCCTCCTTTTGCCTGTTTCTGCAAAGAATGTTGAAGTGGGAAACAAGAAATGTCACATCGGACAGCAAAGTATCTTTCATTAGATAATGAATTTTGATCAGAATTTTGGGCAAACCACAAAAGGGATGATTTATTGCTATTTTAGCCTCAATGCAAAGCAGTCAACATTCAGTTAACGTGCTTACTGTGTTGCTTCTTTAAGGTTTGCCTAAATCCAATTTTTTTAAAAAATCAGCCGTGAATATGAAATAAAAACTTAAAGAACTGTGGATGCCGTAAATTAGGAACAAAAATAGAAATTGCTAGAAACCTTCAGCAGGTCTGGCAGGGCTTGAGTTCTGGGGATGGGCCACGCTACTGGAAACATTAACTCTGATTTCTCTCTACAGATGCTGCCAGACTTGCTGAGCTTTTCCAGCAATTTCTGTTTTTGTTGCTGCCTTGAATATGGTTCAGCTTTTAAAGAACTGATGCTGGTAGGCTTTTTAAATGGAATTTGATTGGTGCATGTATGTCTTCAAGGCGGAAGAAACAATTCAGGGGAGAAATTCTACAGAGCCACAAAGAATCATCAAAAGTCACAGAAAGAGGCCATTGGACCCATCATGTTTCTGCTGCTTTTTGTAGTAAGATAAGGAGGTGTAAGTAATTGCATATCATGTCAGAGGTTTGACAAGGCTAGGGGTGTAGGGTAGAAGTTTGATGTACTATACAGGTAGGCTTGTCTATTTCATTATCGGGAAGTGGTGATGGATGATGCATAAGGAGATGGCTCTCTCTAGCAGCTTTGTAGGACAAGAATTGCTCTGTGCGTAGTTAGTATTTAATATTTTTAAACAAGATACAATGTTTGCCAACAGCACAGACTGCTGCAGCATTTTCCAACCCCTCTCCCCAACCCTGACAGAATAGCAGATTCAATAATTATCCAAACCGTCACTCCCTGTCACCGAGCACTTTTCCACATTCCCAGATTTATCCAAATACTTCTTGAATCTTCTTGCTCTGATCTATTGAGCAGCAGTTTCCAGATCACACCAACTTGTTGTACAAAGACATCCTTCTTCATGTCATTTCTGGGTTTTTTTTTTGCCAGTTTTACGTATGTTTATCTCTAAGATTTGCATCCAGAATGCATATGTCACACTCTAGGTATTATACTGCAAGACTTTGACTTGCAGTTTGGCATCACAGCAGTAATTTGGCAAAGTGAATTCAAGGCTTTCAATATAAACCTGCACAGATTCAACCCATTGATTTCAAACCATGTTGCAGATGTGAAACAGCCTTATAAGAGAGTGTGAATCAATGTGCGAGCAGTTACAATTGTATTCTGCCTGGTCCCAGCAATTTTTAGCAGCTCAGTCATCTGGAGACTTAACAATGCGAATGCTAGAAATCTGAAATAATAAGAGAAAAGTGCTGGAAATTTGCAGCAGATCTGGCAGCATCTGTGGACAAAGGAATCAAGTTAACATTTCAGGTCAGTGACCTTTCATTAGAATTGACGGAAGTTCGAACTGTGTTAGGTTATATATGGATGACAGAGGATTGCAGCAGGATGTGCCCTCTGACATTGCAGGCTCATTATGGGGCTACTTTGGAGTCACATATGTACAAAGCTTTCAATTTTCCTGGTGAACAGCATTGCTATTGGGTTAATTTTACCTCATCTATTTTCTTTCTAATTTTTTCATAGGATGTGGGCATCATTGGTTAGGCCAGAATTTATTGTCCATCCCTAATCGCCCAGTCAACCACATTGCTGTGGGTCTGAAGTCACATGTAGCCCAGACCAAGTAAGGATGGCACATTTCTCTCTCTAAAGGACATAAGTGAACAAGTATGGTTTTATAACAATTGACAGCATTTACATATACTCTCAGGGGGCTAACCTTTTATAGAGTCATTGATTCATTCCATGCCAAAAAGCCCTTTGGCCCATCAAGTCTGCACTTGTCCCATTTCCTTGAATGTTACTAAATTTGAAACACTCATCCAGATATTTTTGAAAAATCGGAGCAAATTACTGCAGATGCTGGAATCTGTACTGAAAGCAACCAATGCTGGAGATCACAGCAGGTCAGGCAGCATCCAGAGAGAGAGAGCAAGCTAACGTTTCAAGTCTAGATAACTCTTCATCAGAGAAGATATCAAAACGTTAGCTAGCTCTCTATCCATGGATGATGTCTGACCCGATGTGATCTCCAGCATTTGTTGTTTTCATTTTTTAAAGGTTGTAACGTTTCTAACCTCCACCACTTTCTCAGGCAGTGCATTTCACAATCCCATCAACCACTGAGTGTAAAGGTTTTTCCCCAAATCTCCTCTGAATCTCATACCACTTACCCTAAAACTATATCCTATACTTTTTTGCTTACATATTGAAATAATATTTTAACCATCTGTGTGATGGCATTTCAACCCACATCCGCAGACATTAAGGGATTCTGGGTTTCTGGGTGCAGTACAGTGGCACCATCTGCCCTTATAATATTGATTATCTGTTTCTCACTTGGTTTCCAATAGGCTGCACTTTAAACAATGGATTTTAACATGCTCATAGCTGGCAATACTGAAGCTGTGGCCTGAGTGGGTCCTATCGAAGACCACAGAATCTCGGAAGGTATTAGAGTCAGCCAAACGTAACTGGCTCCGTTGTTTTTAGCATCAATGTTGGTTGAGATGAGTGTGGTAAAAGTGTCGAGCTGCGGGGAAGGAAGAGTTTTCCACTTCCTTCATCCAGTTGCCGTTGTCTATAATGTGGATGAGTCTCAAAGACCCAATCACAGCTTGCCCAAGGAAGAGGAGGAGCTGTGTGAGGTCAGCATGGACTCTGGAGTTATGTTGTTTTTATTCATTCGCGAGATGAGGGTATCACGAGCTAAACAATCATTGGTTGCCAACCCCTAATTGTCTAAAGGGCGGTTAAGAGTCAACAACATTGGCTGTACACCTGGAGTCACATGTAGGCCAGACAAGGCAAGGATAGCAGTTTTCTTCCCTAAGGGGCACAACCAGATGGATTTTTCCTCAAGAATCCACAATGGTCATCATTAAACTCTTAAATCCCAGATTTTTACTGAATTCAAATTCCACCATCTGCCATGGCAGGATTTGAACCTGGGTCCACAGAGCATTACCTGGATTAATAGTCCGGTGATAAAACCACTAGGCCATATCCCACCGTGTCTCTGTTCACTGTACCAATGGAATCAAAGGAAAGGAGTTACAACAAGGCTACAGTTTCCCCACACCCCTCAAGATTCTCTGAGTATCCCTCCATTGTAAGCATATGTCAACCGCTTAGCATAGTGAAAGGACGAAGCAGCAGGTGGGGGAAGAGATGGAAACAGAGAGGATATGCAGTGTGAAAGTGTCAGAGAATTTCACAAGGCTGAGAGAATTAATGCAAGTGCAAACAGACTAACAGCAGAAGGTTGTGTGCTCCAGCACAGGAACATGTGAGGGTAAACAAGAGGAAGCAGAGTGAAGTGTCCTGTTGTGAGGAAGATGTCTGCATAGCAGGGAGGCAAAGATGGTGAACATTGAACTGAGAGATGGTCAGGACCATATTCAGGGCAAGAGAGAGTTCTTTTTGTTTGTTCATGTGGGATCACGCAGTGATAATGTCCTTACTCTTGCCATTTAACAGCCCTTGCTAATGTTCTAGGGGACATAATCTTACCATAGCAGGTGGTAAAATTTGAATTCAGTAAAAGTCCTGTAACAAAAGCTGGCCTAATGTTGATTCTCATAAAAACCCATCAGATTCACTCATGTCCTTTAGGGAAGGGAATCTGTCATCCTTACCTGGTCTGGCCTACACGTAACTCTAGACATACTACAATGTGTTTGACTCTGTGGAGGTAGACAATAAATGCAGGCCCAGCCAGTAATCCCCACATCTCATGAGTAAATAAAATACATGGACAGGCTCGGAAAAGGGTCTTTTGCTCTGCAGTATTTTGAAGTCTGAACTGCAGTTTGGAATTAGGTGCAGAGCAGAAAATGAAACTACAGAGGGATTTATTTAAGGACACCTCTTTTCTCATGTCACTCAAGGAAGTTCCAACCCAGTAGACCAGGTCACCACTGGTCAGTTCTGATGAAGGATTATTATCAAACGGTGATATTTTCTGCTTTTGTTTCATACTTCTAGAAACTGCAGTATTTAGCATTTTGCCACTTCAGGCCTCATATTCGAAGGACCCAATTTCAGATATTTAGAATATCTATGATTGTCAGCAATCAAGGAAAGAACAATAATTGATGATCATTGCATTGAAGATGATATGAATTGTACGAAAATTATTCAGTAAAGATTGAAGTCATAGAGTCTCATTGAAACTTCAGTGAAGTAGTGGGGTGTGTACTGTACTTTTGGAAGTGTTTTTTTTAAGAGCTGTTAAATTGATTCAGATGAGTTAAAAAAAAATCTTTGACAGAATACCAAGATAGAGTAGGGTAATACTCCATTGTGATCAGGCTAAGAATTCACCCTGCATTGACATCACCAAAACATAATATCTGGTCATGATTGCTGCTACTTTGGGGAACATATTGGTGTGTGTGTTTTCTGTATTGCAGAAGTGACTACACTTCAGAAATACTATGTTGACTGTGAAGAACGTTGAGGTCCTCTGAGGTTGTGGATGGCATTGGATGATTGCGAAATCATGTTTTTTTTCAGTAACCTACATTAGCAGATCCCTCACTCATTGGAAAATCCATCTGATCTTTGAATCAATCAGGTGACCATGGGGAAGATCTTTTCAGAGGTTAATAAACATTTCATTGGTCAGAGTAAGGCAATGAAGATTATGATTAAATCCAGTGTGTTGGCGATGTAAAGTTGTATTTAAACCCCAATAATCAAGCTGTTTACTACATGGCATGTTTACTACATGGCAGGTAACACTTTAGAAGTGGGATATGTGTTTTTTTTTTAATTTACCACACAATTTGACACAGAAAGTCATCTCACTGTACTTTATGCACTATCTTGTGTTATTTTTCTCACATTTTATTTATTAGAATGAGGGTAACAATTTCACAGACTTATAAAAACAATGATTAATATTTCCTGTACTGATTTTGCTGTTTTGTGTTTCATTTCACCGGAGCTTTTGACAGAATGCCAATCTCTATATTGCTTTACTTTAAATTTCTAAAATTGGAAATTGTTTTAAGTCAGCCCTTCAGGATTTTTTTGACAGTCTCATTCTTATTCATTGGAGATGATCAAACGATCTCACTGTGAGGGATAAATCATAAAAGTCCATTAGCAAAGGTCAACTATTAGACGATTAAAATTTTTTAATTGTGGTATTTAATATCTAAAATAAAAATCAAGGAAGAAATTACAGAATGAGGTCATGGTTGAAATGATTGTTAGGAATTGTTGGAATGATTAATTACCAGTTGTTATAAAATTGATCACAGATGCATTTCAGAATGTAGCCCCAGGTACTTATATTCATAAGCTGTTGCTTTGTTTGTTTCAATAAGGTATGGTTTACCATCTCCTTATCTTCCATTTGCTGATTAATGACCGATTAGGAAGCAAAACAAATAAATTAATCAACACGGGAAACTGAACACATCGCAGAAATTGCTTGGTAAGAGGCAAATAAGTTCAGACAATTTTACAGAGTAGAGAATATGACAGACGATAGGATAAAGGCCTGAAAAGCTGACATTTCCTTTTGTCGTAACTGAGATCCAAAACAACATTCATGTTATTCTGGAGTATTATCACATAGTCATGGATTTATTACAGTGCAGAAGGAAACCATTCTGCCTATCTGTCTGTGCTAGCTCCCTGAAGCAGCAATCCACCACCCTTGTTCCTCTTCTCTATAACCCTACACATTCCTTCTTTACAGATAATAATCCAACTCCCCCTTGAATGTCTCAATTGAAGACGTTTGCTCATGTGATTTTTTTCAGAGGAGGAATATAATTTGCTGAAAAGCCTGGATACTTACTTAATTAAAAGACACACAGAACCTGCCTGGGACCTAATCTCTGGACATCCTTTCCTAAACTTCTTGTGCCGTTTTTGATTCTGCTGTTGGACAGCCAAAATATTTTACAGCCAACAAATTACATTTGAAACATTGTTATGAATCAGCCGATGGTTAATGCTGGGCAAGTCAAAAATTGGCTTCAGAGAGCAGATATCTAATTTTTGTAGTTGGCATGTCACTGATGTCTCTTTTTGTGGCTCAGTGTCATATTTTGTTTCATAATTCTCTAACAAACCACCTTAAGATGCCTTATTTCACTAAAGCAGCTATATAAATAAATGTGTTGTTGTTGATAATGTCCCCTAATCTACATTAAACATAAACATGTGTTTAAACATATGCGTTATGTCAAAACAGAACACATCAAAGTTCTTTGAAAATAACAGCATAAAGTACATAAGGAACAAAAGTTCTGAAAAGAGACCAGCCAGTTCAAGGCTGAGACTGAGTGCACTGTTGCCAATTTCTCAGTGTCTGTTTCTTCCAGGTGTTGGCAAGAGAAGACTTGAGCAATACTCCCACTTCAGAGATTCATTGCTAGTAAAGTCACAGCGACTTGGAGCCTCACTCAGGTTAGTAAGACTGAAAACAAAATTTATATTCAAAGGTGAAATGATGTTTATTCCTCCAGTGATGAAAAAAAGTACCGGAGAAGAGATTTTTGAGGCGATGACTGACGAATATCGCGGAGGCACAGGTAAACTACTAACAGGTAAATACAGACTTCCTGTTAAAAAGGCAGATTGGCTGTGCAATAACAACAGACTTATTTATATTACTTCTGTTCAATATCAAATAGCAAAGCAAAAGACAATCCAAGTGGTATGAAACCATGAGGATTTTTTTCTTAAATATTTTGTTTAGAGAGTGTACACTAGGATGGCCTTTACTGGTCACCTACAGGATGATCCACCTTCTCGAACTACAACAGACTATGTAGTGAAGGAACTCCCATGTAAGGTTTGTTCCAGGGTTTTAACTCAGTGACAGTGAAGGAAAACCGATACATATATAGTGTCAAGTCAGGATGGCATGTGACTTAGAAGGAAGCAATCAAGCGGCAGTGTTCCCATCCACCTACTGCTCTTGTTTCTCTTTCTGGCAAAAGTCAGGGGTTTTTAGAGGTGTCAAAGGTGGGCATTGACTTGTGAAATGCTTTAAGTCTCACATATCAGACCATTGTTGCGGGATCTTGGATTCTACCCTGAAAATGATGAAGAAACTGGCTGAAAGTTAGTTTAATTTTTCTTTATTTTCTCTGTTTGTTGTACCTAAGACTTGTACCTATGTACTTTGTACCTAAGATGGCACAGTGTGCTGGCGATATTGTACACTTTTCGCTGTACCCCTGTTCTTTTGTAACTTGAGTTCACATGGCAATAAACCTAATTCTAAATTCTAATTCTAATCCTGAGGAGAACTATGTCAGAATGGAGGAATCACTGGTGGAGCTATCTCAGAGTTTGAGAGCAGAGATTACTATGATGTCCAATCTACGCAAGGCAATAATCAATAAAGCCAGTCTAAATGTAGGACAACATTGTTCAAACAGCAGTGTATAAGTCAGAAGAGTGCTGTATATCACAGCCAGAATACCATGCCCTGTTCTTGATTTTTAGCAAAAACAGAAGCTCAGTATTTAAGGCAGGGAAGAGAAAAGCAGGCTAAAGTATGACTCATTTATCTTAAGTATGATTTACAGCTCCTGAGAGTAGAGATTGCCAAAGTTTTGTGACTGTTTGTGTTCTTGCGTGGGTTCTTCAGGTATTGACTCAAGCTCAAGCCAGCAATAGGATTACGGCTATCGTTATTATTGTAACTATTAATGTATGTTTATAACTACACTGTATAGTATGGAGAAGGGAGTTCCAAGCAATATAATGTCCAGCATTTTACTGGTATAACTACTGAGGTCACAGCCTGAAGGAGTTAATTCAGTTAAAGGTTAATGCTTTAGCCATATAGTCTGTTAAAGGCAGAGAAATAAATTACGAATGGGACATTCAGACTTTCAAGGCTGGTGGAATAGAAGGCACTCTATCAAAGACCTTGAGTGAAATAACAGACAGTTTGAAAGACTGGGGGAAAACAAAGATAATGTAAGTACATGGCTATTGAAGTGTAGGAATTGTAATTTGCACGTTGTAATTGGTTTAAAGCTCAAAGGTGTTCTATAACCCACAAGAGTCAGCCTTACACTTCCTGGTGTTAAGGCTTCCTCTCTGTACATATGTTAGAGAAAAATGATTGTTTTCCTGAATTGTCTTATCAATTTGTCATCTTGAACGCCCTAAAACTGCTTGTACTTCAGATGTCCATTTACATGATGATGTAACCCTAACATTACAGTTCACAATCCTTTGAGGACAGAAATAACTCCTCATCTCAGTCTTAACAATTTTCTGTGACTATGACCCCAAAATCTAGGTTCCTCAGCCAATGAAACAAGCCTCTCAGAATCTATTCCATCAAGTCCTTTAAGAAAGTTATTTGTTTCAATTTGATCACCTCTCATTTTACTAGCTAATAGGGAATGTACACCAAATGTCTACCCAAATGTCTACCTAATTCGCCTCAGAAGACTCTCCCGTCATCCCAGTCTTGTGCATCTTGGTCGCTTTGACTTGAAGGCAAATATTTCTTTCCTTCGAAAAAAGACCAAAAATGTCCACGGTGTAGTCAATCAAACAGAGCGAGTAACAATGTAGTGAGTGTAAAGGACCACTTTTTCTTTTTCTTTTGGATGATAAGACTTAACTTGGAAGTTAGACGCAGCTGTAGAGCTTAAAATAACAGGAGAACTTTTGCCATCTGAAGATCAAATGGAATTGAATAGTTTAAACTTTAACTGCACAAGTTTATGTTAATTTTTTGGAACAGTGACATTTCATGAGACTGAGTGGTATCGGGTGTCTTTGAATTCAGGGAAAACTGCCCAATGATGGCCTTCAGATTGGTTCAGCCATACCTTGTTACAACTTGTGAATCCAGTCCAATCAGAAACACCTAAGAGTTTACAATCAAGAGGCATCTGTCACCATTTCTCTCTTTTAGTGAAAAAAGACAAAACTGGGACACTCTGAAAACAATTCCAACACAAGAAAAAAAGGACTTGATGGAATAGATTCTGAGAAGCTTGTTCTGTTGGCTGAAGAACCTAGATTTTGGGGTCATAGTCTCAGAAAAATTGGTAAGACTGAGATGAGGAGTTATTTGTCTATCTGATCAGCTAGTGACTCAAAGATTGGCCAACACTCTGCAGACATCATGTTACCATCACAAAAAAAACTGCAAGAAATCAGTCTCCACCATTCTACTCTGGATTTTTGAACTACAGAATTTGTTTTGACTTCTTAATGTTTGTCCAACCACAATATTTATGTTAAACAATCTGCTTTAGTGTGTTTTATTCATAAATAAATGTGTTTCAGGTTTTGAAGTGGTATAATTTAAGTTGCATGGTGATAACAAAAATGGGCAAGACAGTGATATGGTGGTAATGTCATTGGATTAATAACACAGAGCCCCAGCTTTATGTGCTGGAGACAAGGGTTTAAATCCTACCATGGCAGAAAGTGAAATTTGAATTCAACATTAATTAAATTGGAGTAAAAAACTGGTGCAACAGTGACCATATAAATATTGTCAATTGGTGGGACAAACCCATCTGTTTCTCTTCAGGGAAGGAAATTGTTATGCTAATGTCGTCTGGCCTAAATTAGACTGCAAACCCACAGCAATGTTGGCCTAGCCAGTGACACCCACATCCTGTGCACAAATTAGAAAAAAAAATCATTTCTTTGTCACTTATTAAAAAATAAACTTCCTTACAATAAATAGTTATTTTCCAATTAATAATGAAACTTAATGTGAGTTACTTATAGACTGAATACCAGCCTGTCAGGTCAACTGATCATTTAAATGCTTTCATTGGGTAGCTAATTGCAATTTGTAATATTTGTAATGCTCTTTGTAATAGTGGGGCTCAATTAACAGTGCATCATTCTCAATTGAGGCATCATACAATGACTATGAAAAATGACAGATCATGGTAAGGAAGCTCAGTCATGATTCGTTAAATTTTTATCACTGCTGTGGTGACCCATGCAAATGAATCAAACATTCTCCGAAAATGACAACAAAATGCAACCAAGGAGCTTCTGTTGGAATAATGCTGACAAGAATTTTAAAAAAGCATCAGCAGGATTTGGCAGAAGTTCACATAATGAATAGGAACTTGTTGAAGATTCAAAAGCCTGGAAATGGAGACTGACCTGCTTTAGAAAAATCAGAAGACCATAAGGGATAGGAGTAGGCTGTTCGGCCCCTCGAACCTACTCCACCTTTCATCAAGATCATGGCCAATCCGACATTCCTCACGTCCATTTCTGTGCCCTTTTCCCATACAGGTAGGTCTGCTATAATGCATGTTTCATTAAAGTGAATTGGCTATGACATAATTGATCAATAGTGGACGCTATTTGTTTTATGCAAACTTTCTACTGTACAGGTATGGCCATTTCCCTGTAACATGATTTTCTATGGCGATTTTCTATAGCGCGAGGTTACATAACAACACAACTGTCGTGTTATTGGAGAACTTCTTGCAATCCTTAATTCTCTTTCTCAGCCTTAAACATACTCAAGGACTGGGACCCCATAGCTCTTTTTGGCAAGGAGTTCGAGTGACTCACTTCTCTCTGAGGGAAAACAGTTCATCTCAATCTTAAATTGAAGCTCTTTATTCAAAGACGATGCCTTCTGATCCAAGAGTCTCCTATTGTTTCATTTAAAGGGTAGCCTGATAAATACATCCTTCAAAGCATTTATACTGCCAAC
Organism: Rhincodon typus; assembly: GCF_021869965.1. NCBI lineage: Eukaryota > Metazoa > Chordata > Chondrichthyes > Orectolobiformes > Rhincodontidae > Rhincodon > Rhincodon typus. The sequence continues at coordinate 145,993,790 of NC_063333.1, read as the reverse complement.
CCCCTTAAGAATCACATATGCTTAAATGAAATCACCTTGCATTCTTCTAAATTCTAGTGAGTAGAGTCCCAACCTGTTTCACATTTGTTCATAAGACTAACCTTTCATATCCATGAAGGAAACTTCATACAGCAATACGAGGTATGCTTCCAGTTGCTCAGTGGTTAGCATTGCTGTTTCATAGCACGAGGGACCTGGGCTCAATTCCAAGCTTGTGTGACAGTCTGTGTGGAGTTTGCATGTTCTAACCGTGTCTGCAATGGGTCTCCTCCCACAGTCCATAGATGTGCAGGGTAGGTGGATTGGCCAGGGGAAATTGCCCATAGAGTCCAGTGATTTGTAGCCTAGGTGGGTTAGTCATGGAAAATGCAGAGAAAGGACGGGTGGTGGATCTGGGTGGGATGCTCTTCGGGGGATCGGTGTGGACTAGATGGGCTGAATGGCTTGTTTCCACACTGTAGGGATTTTATGCTGACCAAAATCACAATGATTCTAATCTAACACAGGTATTTTCTTAAAAGCATCCGACTCAAAGGGGAAGTAAGTGAAGAGATGCAGAAGGCTCCAAGCGAGATATTTTTATTAAGTTAGATTAACTTGTCTGAAGGAAACTACTGAGATAATGAGTGCAACAAAGGAGAAGCTATTGTGATTAAGTAATTACTTCAATGTTCTACTTACAGGTTTGAATTCTTTGTCATCAAACACTCGCATCCTCAGATGGCCAAATAGCGTGCCAATGATTTGGAAGTGATGGTGAAATTCATCGCCAATATCTGCCCTTGGTGAGAAGAAGCTCCTAAGGAATAGGAACTGATCCACATTGTCCTGTAAAACAGGTGGGAAATTATGTTTCAATGAAGAAATAAGAAATTTGCAAATGAATTTGGATTGGTTAGACAAATGGGCCAAAATATGGCAGTTGTAGCTCAACCTGGATAAGTGTGAGGTTTTCCACTTTGGTCAGAAGAATCAGAAAGCAACCTATAACCTAAGTAGAGAGAAACTTCAAAATGTTTCAACAGGCAGGGGGATCTGATTATCCTTGTGCATGAATCACAGGGAGATGATATGCAGCTAATAAGGAGGAAAAATAGAATTTTGGAATTTATTATGAGCCAAATGGAATATAAAAGTAGGGAAATGTTGTTCTAATTGTCATTGGTGTGTCTGCATCTGGTGTACGTTTACAATTTTGTCTCCTTTCTTGAGGAAGGACTTAATTGTGCTGGAAGCAGCTCAGAGAAGATTCACTAGATTACTTCAAGAATTGAAAGGCTTGACTTTTGAGGAGAGATTGAGCAGTTCAGGCTTTTACTCCCTTAAGTTTAGAAGAATGAGGGGAGATCTTATTGAGGTAGATAAGATGCTAAAGGGGATTGAAAAAGTAGACACAGAACAGATGTTATCCCTTGTGGGGCAATCTAGAATGAGAGGTTTTTTAATTGTTAATGTGTTAAGGGGTTGTAGGGAATAGGCAGGAAAATGGAATTGAGGCTGAGATGAGATCAACTATGAGCATGTTGAATGGTGGAGCAAGTTTGAGGGGTTGAGTTGCCTCCTCCTGCTCCTCGTTCTTATGTTCCTATGACCAGGGGTTTGCCACGGTAGATAGGAAACAAATCACCAATTAATCGCCAGTTGTTTAGACCATAACACCGTAAGAAATTGGAAAAGGAGGAGGATATTTGGCACCTCGAAATTCCTCCTCATCTCAGATTTAAATTGGTGCCTCTTTATACTGAGACTATGCTCTCTGGCCCCACACTCTCTCGTGAGGGGAAACATACTCTCAGTATTTACCCTGTCAAGCCCCTTCACCAGCTTTTAGCTCACTGTCCAAGGGCCTAAATTGCCTTTCCAGGTGAAGCAGCATTTCACCTGTACCTCCTCCAATCTTGTGTATTCACAACACTCAAAGTGCCTACAAATTGCGTGCTTTTTGAACAAAATAGACGTATCTGCAAATATAAATCTGAAAATGCAGATTCACCCCTGTGATTTATATGCATGCGTGTGTGCGTGCGTGTGTATGTGTGTGTGTGTTTGAGAGAGAGTGTGTGTGAGTGTGAGGGAGTATATGTGAGTTTGAGAATGTGCATGTGAGCATGTGTTTGCATGTGAGTGCAAATGTGTGTGTGAGAGACTGTGCATGTGAGAGAGGGTCTGCATGAGTGTGCACCTGTGTGCATGTGTATGCATGTGTGTGTGTGTGCGTGTGCATGAGTGTGCGTGTGTGTGTTAACTGATTAAAGGTTTAACAGGAGGGAATCAGCCAGCCATTTTAAGGTTATTCAGTACATTCACCTCAGTGGTATGATCTTTTGATCTTTTAAGTACAAGTTCTGTGTCTTAATCCCTCCTCTCTCACTACACTTGATGAAGGAGCAGCATTGTGAAAGCTTGTGTTTTCAGATAAACCTGTTGGACTATAACCTGGTGTGGTGTGATTTTTGACTGTTTGTTGGTGAACATGTTTAAGAGGTAATTTACAGTTGTCTCAGAAGCTATTGACATGACAGAAAATTGCTTTAATTTTTTGCTGCAGTGATATTTATGATCTTATATGTCATGATAGAATCCAATCTGTTAAATTTAATCAGATTTTCAATACAATTTTTGAAATCTGATCAATTAGCATTTTACACAAAGTTGCTTGGCCTAAAGTATCCTCAAAAATATTTTTTGTTAAATTCAGAAACTTGTTTTGAGAAACATTCCAAGTAATTTAATGGGTTTAACAAAAGATTAAATCATGCTTTCAATTAAATTTGAAGGACATGTAGTGAGGGATTCAAAATCAATAGGATGAATTATTTGCGTAACTTTTTAAAAATGCCCATCTGAAGCTCTCGATTTTCATTATTTTTCTCACTGAACCTTAGAAATGTGTTGCAAATTCCTGTGACAAAGGACCCCAAGATACTCAATGTTCACAGTCACACAAAAGTGTGATCATCCCTTTGAGGGCTTTAGTGAACAAAGCCGAACTTACATTTATGAAGTGTTCCTCCAAAGAAGGAAGAGTTTAGAAATCTTTAACAAGGGATGAATAACAAATAGGTAGTATTGTCTTCACATTTTTTTCCTTTTGTTTGTCTTATTACACGTCTGTGATATTTTTCAGTGTTCATTTTTTTTTATAAAAGGCAAGTTGCTGTACAATGAAGAAAAAAATTGTGAAAATACATGAGATGTCACAAAGAGATTGGCTTTTGTTGAGCAGTGTCTTTTGGAGAGTTCACAAGATGTTTTGAAAGATTCACAGAAAGACAATATTAGCTATCACTCAGATTTTTGATGGTTTAATGGGAGTCAGAGGAATGAAACGTTTAGAGTGGAACAGATGAGGAGATACATTAACTCTTTAGGGATAAAAGTAGATCAAATCAAAGATGTTAGAGCCAATTGTCTGTGACTCAGACATGGTGGTTGAAGGTTGGGCTGCCGGTCTTTCTTTGAGAGCTTTTTCAGACAAAAAGTCAATGCACCAAATTCAGGATTCACTGGAATATGTGAGAGAAGGTACAGCGACCAATATGACAAAAAGGAACAAGGGCACAAGTGGCACTAAACCAGTAAAGTAGAGGCATGAGCAAGCATGTTGCCACTGACAGATCAGGGAGTAGCAAATTCAACTCCAGATTCAACAGACGCCTCCAAGGCTCACTCCTTTAAAAATTCATTCATGGGATGAGGATGTCACTGACTGGGCCAGCATTTATTGCCCATCTCTAATTGCAGTTTGGGCTGTTAAGAGTCAACCACATTGCTGTGGGTCTGGAGTCACATGTAGGTCAGACTGGGTAAGGATGACGGTTTCCTTCCCTAAAGAGCATTTGTGACTCGAATAGGTTTTTCCAACAATGGGTTCCACGGTCATCATTAGATCCTTAATATGAGATTTTCATTGAACTCAAATTTCACCATCTGTTATGGTGGGATTTGAACCTGGGTCACCAGAACATTACCTGGGTCTCTGGATTAATAGTCCAGCAATAATACTCGGGCATTGTCTTCCCTTAAAGCGTCCTCCAATGAGTTTGATACATTGCCGGAGCAAATTACCGTAGATGCTGGAATCTGTACAGAACACTAAAAAAGCTCGAAAGCTCAGTGGTTCAGGCAGCATCCATGGACAGAGAGAGCAAACTAACATCCCAACTCTAGATTTCTCTTCATCAGAGCTCAAGCAAACTGTTAGCTTGGTCTCCCTCCATGGATGTTGCATGACCTGCTGCGATTTCCAGCATTTTGTTTTCAGAGTTCTATACTTCAATCTCCAGAGTCAGTTCATACGTGTTAAGGATGAATAGTTCGGCACATTTTCTTCATTGCCCTAAATTTCTGAGATAGATTCTGCAAGAAGGTATTGAGTTCCTCATTAGCACATCCACTAAGAGCTGTTTGGAATGATCACCCGGGATGCCTGAATATCAGCTTGGGTGATATATATCAGCAAATATTTTTCACATTACGTGGCCCCTGAAAAATTGCTAATCCTTATCTCCCTTGCTTCAGCAGAATGAAAAGAGGTCCAATTTTTCCTCCAGAGTAAATAAAATTATATTCATAGGACATATTGGCCCCACTATTGTAAGACTATTCCTGCTGCAGAGTCTTCCGTTATAGGATTTCAAAAATGGGAATTGAAGAGACTAATGTTCTCACCCATGTCTCTAAGGGAGTTCAACCAGCCATCCTTAAAGGAGCTGCTGGAGACCAACAATAAAAGGTTTCATTTTTTACATTAACTAAAATAACAAGAGTTGAATGTAATTCCTAACTTGTTCCAGATACGTATAATGCACCAACCAATGATTTCAACTGATAAAGATAAATTGCTTTTCTACTCTCCAATCAATCAGCTTGCTTCTAAAACAATATTCTAACTATTGACTCGCCAATTTTTGTTTAATATTTATTTCAAGTCAAAGTTCATCTGAATATTCATCTTCTTTATACTGTATATTTCATTCTTTTTAAAGATCTCAACTTTGAACTGTTTAATCAGTCATCGTTTGAATGGTGGGGCAGGCTCGATGGGTGAATGTCCTACACCTGTTACTCTGTTTCTTTGTAAACTGCCCATTGCTTACAAGAGACAGAGGGTGGGGGTAGAAGGCTGATTGTGTGATTGGAGGCTGGTGACTATTAGTGTACCACTGTGATCAGTGCTGGGTCCCTTTATTGTCTACTTATATCAGAAACAATGTGCATGAATGTGAGGAGGCGATGTTAAGTAAGTTTGCAGATAACACAAGTATTGGCCAAGTGGTTGACAGTGAAGTAGAAAGTCTTGGCTTACAGGAGGATGTTGATGGATTGGTCAGATGGATAGATCAGTGACAGATTGGATTTAACCCTGCTATGTGTGAGGTGATGCACTTTGCAAGAAGTAACAATACAAGGGAGTATTCAAGAAGACCAAGGGAACACTTGCCTTTGTCATTTGTGGCAGAGATTATAAGAGCAAAGAAGCTTTGTTAGAATTATACAGTACCTTGTTTAGACCACAGCTGGAGTACTGTGTACGGTTCTTGTCACTATTCTTTAGGCAGGGTGTGATTGCACTGGAGGAGATGCAGAAATGATAAACCAGATGTTGCCTAGTACTATACATTTCAGTTATGAAGAGAAGCTGGGTGAGCTCGGGCTGTTTTCTTTGTAACAAAGAAGATTGGTGGGGGGACTTGTTAGCAGTGTATAAGATTATGAGGGGTATGGAAAGGGTGGATAGGAAGTAGCTGTTCCCTTTACTTGATGATGCAAGATGATACATTAAGGTGAAAGACAAGAGATTTAGAGGGAACTTGAGGAAAGATCTTTTCACCCATACGGTGGTGGGAATCCAGAATGCAGTGCCTGGGAGGGTAGCTGGGATGGGTAACATCGCAACCTTTAAAAAATACTTGGATGAAATGTCATTCAAGTGGCACTACTGCAGATTTAGTGTAATTTTGGTGCTACAGACTCTATATAATTCTATGATTTCCATCTGGGCTTTTAATGTATTAGAGTCATAGAGTCATACAGCGACTGTATTCCCAAACTAAGTTAGATCCATCTGCCTGCATTTGGTCCATACCTCTCCAAAACTTTCCTATTCATGTACTTATCCAAATGTCTTTTAAACATTGTAACTGTACCTGCATCCAACACTTCCTCTGGCAGTTCATTCCACACATGAACCACTCTCTGTGTGAAAAGTTGCTCCTCATGTCCTTTTTAAATCTTTCTCCTCTCACCTTAAAATTATGCTCCCTAGTTTATGGAAAAACCCTTTACCATTCAAATTTTCAACGTGTCTCATGATTTTATAAACTTCCATAAGGTAACTCCTTAACCTCCTACAATCCAGTGCAAAAATGTCCCAGAGATGAGGTGATCAATATTTTAGCTGTTCAAAAGTAGTTGAGTGAAAGCGTTCTTATAATGTGATGTCAGCCAGGTCTCCCGTGAGCTGCCTCATTTTATTTTTGAACAAAGCTCAATCATTGATTCTTCTGAACAAAAAGCAAGCTAATCCTTCAGTTCTGAAGAAAGGTCACTGGAGCTGAACCATTAACTTTGTTTTCTCTCCACAGATGTTACCAGATCTGCTGATATTTTCCAGCAATTTCTGATTTTGTTTCTAATCCATCATATTCAATTCTGGCTCCATCTTACCAGGTGCTATTCCAAAAAAAACTCACACTCAGTGGACATACCCAGAACTCAGTGGCATTCTTGAAATGCCCATCCCCAAAGTGTCAGTATTTGATCAACTTTTGTTTTCCTCGCTTCCTTCTATTTGTGGCCTCCTTCAATAGTGGCGATGGTGATGAAGGACACTGGTTCAGGGTGCTGGGTGGACTCTTGCTGAAGGGAAAAGGTACCTTTGGTAGACTGTTGAGTGAGGGGGAATGAGGATAATTTGTTGGGAGCAGTAGAAGAAGAGAGAGAGAGAGACAGACAACAAATGATTCCTTAAGCAAAATGTGAAACCCCAGGTTTAATTGAATGTATATACTTTCTTTTCCTAATTGTTCTTGATGTTCGGAAAGGCCTGATGCCAGTGAAATAAAGAATCCTCACCCAACAAGGATTCAGGACAGCCATAATCCTAGTGAATGGTGGACCAGGCTAGATGGGCCAAATGGCCATTTCTGTTCCTATTTCTTATGGTCATATGCGCTTAAATCTCACACCCCATTTTTATCTTTGGTGCATAAAATAACTCCACAGAGGCCACTTACACCAAGTCGCCCTCTATTTACACATGAACTATCCTTGACTATAGTACTGCCTCTTCAGAGTCAGACACCAGAGTGACAATATTCCTGACATTCAACTGTTTTATGTGTGCTAGGGCTCCCTGATTGGACCAGATTAACAGCCCCAATCAAGGAGCTCATATTCTGTGAGGTGGCTGATCTTGTTACAATCACTACAGTACAAATTGTTTTTTGCCCCACATTTATCTGATTCCTCGTGATAAACAATTGAATGTGTTTAGGGTGTGTGAAAAAACACTGTGCACTCTAGCCTCTCTCGTTCAGTAACAGGCACAATGCTTGCACATTGACAGAAATCCTGGAAAAACTGAAAGGATGACTTTCATTCCTCCGTTCCAAGTGATCTGATTGGTAGAAACTGACAACTTTTAATCCCAATGCATGCTCCTCCATGTGAAACACTGACAAGATGACATGTTTTGGAGACACTGTCTGCTTGAAGTGCACACACTTGACAAGTACATAGCTTTCTATGTTCAGAAGAATTGATGGAAACTGATTTTCTCTCCACTATTGGGAGAGTCAGAAATTAGAGGACACTAGAATAAATTAGTCGCTGATAAATCCAAGATGAAATTCAAGAGAGATTTCTAGGCAGGGAACAGAAAACTTGCAGCGATCGGATTTCTCAGAGTAGTGATAGTAAAAGGCAGTCTGATACATACATTGTTCCACACTGCAATGGATCTAACTCATGAGGGGTCTAGACAACCGCTAGAAAAAAGTTTTTGCCTTTGGCAGAAGGGTTGTGACCCAGACATTCAGAGATTTACACTGATCGATGAATGATTCAACAGCGACACGAGAAAGTAAGAGGGTACAATACTGGAGTCACTGGCTGAAGTGGTCCTGGAAGCCATAAGTTTTTTCAAAAGGGAAATTGTTTAAGCAGGTGAAGTGGGGAAAGAACATCAGGCGATGATGGGAAAATGATGGGGAGTGGAACTAACCAACGTGCTGTGAGTCAGGTCAAATGGCCTCTTTTTGTCCCACAACCATCTATGCTTCTCTAAGGTGGAAATGGATAGAAGCACATGCTCAACAAAAAAATAAAGTGCTGTGGGTGCTGGAAATCTGAAACAAAAACAGAAATTGCTGGAGAAACTCAGCTGCCCTGGCAGCATCTGTGGAGAGAAAGCACAGTTAAAGTTTCGAGTGCAGTGACCCTCCCTCAGAACTGGTTGTAGCTCGGAAAAAGTAATATTTATGCTGAGGCCAGGAAGGTGGGGAGAGAGGAGAGGGGGAAGGGAGTGAATAAATGGTGGAGATGGACCCCAGTGAGAGAGAACAGCAGTTGGCAGACAAAGGAATGGTTAATGGCAAGCTAGGGAGAAGGAAAAGCTGCTAATGGGGACGATTAGTGGATAAAAATAGTTTGGTTGCAGTGAAAACAGCCCATTTGATGAAGGGAAAATAAAACAAAGAACTGCGGATGCTGGAAATCTGATACAAGAACAGAAATTTCTAGAGAAACTCCCATGTGTGGTGATAAAGCAATGTTAATGTTTCAAGTCCAGTGACTTGTTCTTCAGAACAGACCCAACGTTTTCACTCTGTTTCTCTCTCCACAGGTGCTGCCAGATTTGCTGAGTTTCTCCAGCAATTTCTGTCGATGTCATGACAGGGCCTGGAGTTGTAGGGTGGGTAAAGGACATGGAAGAAGATGCTCAGATTCTTCAAATTATTGAACTCGATATTGAGTCCTGAAGACTGTACGGTCTCCTGTAAAAATCTCCACAAAAATGACCCTGAGCTTCCAGTTGCCTGTTACTTCAACAAACCACCGTGTTCCCTGGCCAACGTCTCTGTCTCTGGGCTCCTGCAGTGCTCCAGTGAAGCTCAGCACAAACTGGATGACCAGCACCTCATTTTCAGGTCGGGGGCCCCGTATCTTTCTGGACTCAATATCAAGCTCAATAATTTTAGAAGCTGAACACCTCCTTTCATGTCCTTCGCCCACTTCTTGTGTTTCAGGCAAGTCCCATTGGATAAGCAGAGAACATAGAAAGCAAAACAGTCTCATAGCTTAGAGATAGTAGGAACTGCAGATGCTGGAGAATCTGAGATAACAAGGTGTAGAGCTGGATGAACACAGCAGGCCAAGCAGCATCAGAGGAGCAGGAAGGCTGACGTTTCGGGCCTAGACC
>NC_063333.1:145950163-145983966 GCF_021869965.1 Rhincodon typus | reverse complement strand
GTCTGGGCCCGAAACGTCAGTCTTCCTGCTCCTATGATGCTGCTTGGCCCGCTGTGTTCATCCAGCTCTACACCTTGTTATCTCATAGCTTAGAGGTTTTGGTTAAAGTTGATTGTAATAAAGAGATTAACCATTTGATTTTAAGTTCACTGGAGTGAGGTGGCAAAACTAAGGAATTGTGTGAAGGAGAATGTTCAGACAAGTCCTAACCATAGCAGCTTTCTGTGAGTCGGTGGTTTGTGTGGTGATAATTGTCTCTGTGTCAAAGTGTCACTCCAGTGTGGCTCAGGAGACCCAGTCTGACACAACAGTATCTGCTGCATTTGCTGCATGGGATGGCAGTGGGCTGAGGAAATCTTTTCTTTCCTTATGTCCTGGTCTTGGCTAGCCGAGCTTTTAAATCGTCTCTTGTCTCTTCCATTATCCTTGCAAGCATTCAGCGTCTGAAGGTTACTACCATCAGCAACTGTCTGCCAGTTCTTTATCCCAATATCCACCATCTGGTGTCTCAGTTGTAGCAGAGGTATGGATCTACAGGAGGTCATGAGCCAGTGGCTAACTCAACAGTCCAATGTACCATCGGAACTCTTTAAGATACACAGTGGGGTCAAACAGAGTTATGGTCTTCAGCATATTCTTCTTTCTGTTGCTGTTATATTCCCTGATGTCATCTATGGACAGTGTTTACTTACACACCAGAACTGATGGAAAGTTGTTCAGTCTTGCCAGCCACAGATCAAAGAGAAATCCTCTTCAGAGAGTTGCTATAGAATGAGTTTACAACTCTCACATTCTACACTGAGGAATAGCTACAGCAACAAATGGACGAACTGTCTTACTCCTGCAAAGGGTTTGCTTTGACCAACAGGATCAAGGTGACAAATGTCATGGCCCAGAACACTGTCAGACCTTCTGTATCATCTATATACCTATGGTGTGGTGGTGCCGGTGTTGGACTGGGGTGGACAAAGTCAGAAGTCACACGACATCAGGTTATAGTCCAACAGGTTAATTTGAAATCACACAAGGTTTTGGAGCACAACACTTTTGTCAGGTGCAGTCAGGTGCAATTTTAGAGCTTGTTGAAACCTTACCATATCTAAGTTCCACCATCCCTAGAATATTGTCAATTGATGTTGAATTCAACATTTTAAAAAGCTGCAGGCTGTTATGTCCAATCTGAGTAAGGTAGCATGTAACAGCGGTAACCTGACTAAGAACACAAAATACAAGGCATAAGGTATAACAGTGCCAATAAAATACTGAAGCATAGAATGTTAAACTAGAGTCATAGGGCTGTACAGCATGGAAGTAGACCCTTTGGTCCAACTCATCCATGCCAACCAGATATCCTTCTAAACCCTTACTATTCATATACCCATCCACATGCCTTTTAAATGTTGTAATTGTACCAGCCTCCACCACTTCCTCTGGTAGCTCATTCTATACACACACCACCCTCTGTGTGAAAAAGTTGCCCCTCAGGTCCCTTTTAAATCTTTCTCCCTCACCTTAAACCTATGCCCTCTCGTATTGGACTCGCTCACCCTGGGAAAAAGACCTTGGCTATTCACCCTATCCAAGCCCCTCATGATTTTATAAACCTCTATTAGGTCACCCCTCAGCCTCCGACACTCCAGGGAAAATAGCCCCAGCCTATACTGCCTCTCCCTATAGCTCAAACCCTCCAACCCTGGCAACATCATTGTAAACCTTTTTTGAACCCCTTCAAGTTTCACAACATCCTTTGTATAACTGTGTGTCATCGGTTCCTTATATCAGGAAGGTAGTCAAGACTGATGGAGAAGGAAAAGAATATATTGAGGCGATATTGGGAAGAGTGGTAAGAGGAACCAGCTTATCACCAAAACCGAAAAAAAGTGAAGACAATATTGGTAAAGAAAATAAGGAAAAAATATTTTAAACGGTTTGACCAGTTAACAACTACAAGTTATACAGTGAAAGACAATTAATTAAAATGAGTGATTAAGTGAGTCATATTTTCTGGAATATGACTATTATAATCAGGATTTGGAGGTGCCGGTGTTGGACTGAGGTGGACAAGGTCAGAAGTCACATGACACCAGGTTATAGTCGAACAGGTTTATTTGAAATCAAAAGTTTTCGGCTCACTTCACCTGATGAGGAAGCAGTGCTCCGAACATAGAACATTACAGTGCAGTACAGGCCCTTCGGCCCTCGATGTTGCGCCGACCTGTGAAACCAATCTGAAGCCCATCTAACCTAAACTATTCCATTATCATTCATATGTTTATCCAATGACCATTTAAATGCCCTTAAAGTTGGCGAGTCTACTACTTTTGCAGGCAGGAGATTCCACGCCCTTACTACTCTCTGAGTAAAGAACCTACCTCTGACATCTGTCCTATATCTATCACCCCTCAATTTAAAGCTATGTCCCCTCGTGCTAGCCATCACCATCCGAGGAAAAAGGCTCCCACTGTCCACCCTATCTAATCCTCTGATCATCTTGTATGTCTCTATCAAGTCACCTCTTAACCTTCTTCTCTCTAACGAAAACAGCCTCAAGTCCCTCAGCCTTTCCTCATAAGACCTTCCCTCCATACCAGGCAACATCCTGGTAAATCTCCTCTGCACCCTTTCCAATGCTTCTACATCCTTCCTATAATGCGGCGACCAGAACTGTACGCAATACTCCAAGTGCGGCCGCAACAGAGTTTTGTACAGCTGCAACATGACCTCATGGCTCCGAAACCCAATCCCTCTACCAATAAAACCTAACACACCGTACGCCTTCTTAACAACGCTATCAACCTGGGTGGCAACTTTCAGTGATCTATGCACATGGACACCGAGATCTCTCTGCTCATCCACACTACCAAGAATCTTACCATTAGCCCAGTACTCTGTATTCCTGTTACTCCTTCCAAAGTGAATCACCTCACACTTTTCCACATTAAACTCCATTTGCCACCTCTCAGCCCAGCTCTGCAGCTTATCTATGTCCCTCTGTAACCTGCAACATCCTTCCGCACTATCCACAACTCCACCGACTTTGGTGTCATCCGCAAATTTACTAACCCATCCTTCTACGCCCTCATCCAGGTCATTTATAAAAATGACAAGCAGCAGTGGCCCCAAAACAGATCCTTGAGGTACACCACTAGTAACTGAACTCCAGGATGAACATTTCCCATCAACCACCACACTCTGTCTTCTTACAGCTAGCCAATTTCTGATCCAAACCGCTAAATCACCCTCAATCCCATGCCTCCGTATTTTCTGCAATAGCCTACCATGGGGAACCTTATCAAACGCTTTACTGAAATCCAAATACACCACATCAACCGCTTTACCCTCATCCACCTGTTTGGTCACCTTCTCGAAGAACTCAATAAGGTTTGTGAGGCACGACCTACCCTTCACAAAACCGTGTTGACTACCCCTAATCAAATTATTCCTTTCTAGATGATTATAAATCCTATCTCTTATAATCCTTTCCAACACTTTACCCACAACCGAAGTAAGGCTCACTGGTCTATAATTACCAGGGTTGTCTCTACTCCCCTTCTTGAACAAGGGGACAACATTTGCTATCCTCCAGTCTTCTGGCACTATTCCCGTAGATAATGACGACATAAAGATCAAAGCCAAAGGCTCTGCAATCTCCTCTCTAGTTTCCCAGAGAATCCTAGGATAAATCCCATCCGGCCCAGGGGACTTATCTATTTTCACACCTTCCAGAATTGCTAACACCTCCTCCTTATGAACCTCAATCCCGTCTCGTCTAATAGCCTGTATCTCAGTATTCTCCTCGACAACATTGTCTTTTGAAAGTTTGTGATTTTGTATAACCTGTTGAAATATAACCTGGTGTCGTGTGATATCTGACTTTGTTATAATCAGATCATTAGCAGATGAAATATGTGGGAAAATGCGAGGTGATACACTTTGGCAGCAAGATTAGAGGAGCTGAATATCATGAAAATGGAGAAAGAAGACAGAAACGTACAGAGTAGCGGGATCTGGGAGCCCTCGTACATCAATCACAAAAAGCTAACATTCAACTTCAGCAGGTAATAAGGAAGGCAGATTGGGGGAGGCAATGGCCTAGTGGTATAATTGCTCTTCATTAATTGGACCATTAATCCAGACTCAGGTTCCAAATATATCACGGCAGATGATGAATGTGAATTCTAAAAAAAATCTAGAATTTGGAATGTACTGAAAACCATGAAACCATTGCTGATTTTCAGAAAAACTTACCTGGTTCACTAATGTCCTTTAATACCACCCTCACCTGGTCTCAGCCACATGTGACTCCCGACCCACAGCAAAGTGGTTGACTCTCAAATGCCCTTTGAAATGGCCTGGCAAGCCACTCAATTGCATCAATCACTGTGAAATCTCAACAAAGAAATGAAACCAGACGGACCACCTGGCATCGACCTGGGCACTGGAATGACTGACTACCAGCAGAGGTGGCAGCACAGGAGGTATACAATTGGGAGGAGTTAATCCAGGAATCCTCAGCATTGATAGTAGGAACTGCAGATGCTGGAGAATCTGAAATAACAAGGTGTAGAGCTGGATGAACACAGCAGGCCAAGCAGCATCAGAGGAGCAGGAAGGCTAATGTTTCGGGCCTAGACCCTTCATCAGAAACTTCCTGCTCCTATCCTCAGCATTGAGCCTGGTTCAGTAGAGAGTGCAGGAGGACATGCCAGGAACAGCACTGAATCTTCCACTATCAACATCCATTGCCCAGAATCTCAATTGGATTCACCATATAAATACAGTGGCTACATGAGTAGATCAGAGAGTAAGAATACTGCAGTGAGTAACTCACCTCCTGACTCCCCAAAGCCTGTCCACCATCTACAAGGCACAAGTCAGGAGTGTGATGGAATAATCCCTACTTGCCTGGATGAGTGCGGACCCAACAACACTCAAGAAGCTCATCACCATCCAGGACAAAGCAGCCCGCTTGATTGGCACTACATCCACAAGCATTCACTTCCTCCCCCACGGACACTCAGTAACAGCAGTGTGTACTATCTACAAGATGCACTGCAGAAATTCACCAAAGATCCTCACACAGCACCTTCCAAACTCATGATCACTTCCATCTGGAAGGACAAGGGCAGCAGATACATGGGACACCATCCCCTGCAAGTTCCCCTCCAAGTCAGTCACCATCCTGACTTGGAAATATATCACCATTCCTTCACTGTCACTGGGTCAAAATTCTGGAATTCCCTCACTAACAGCATTGTGGGTCTACCTATAGCAGATGGACTGCAGTGGTTCAAGAACGCAGCTTCTCAAGGGCAACTAGGGATGGGCAATAAATGCTGGACCCAGCCAGCGACGCCCACATCCCATGAGTAAATAGAAAAAAAATTGTTGGCCTTTATTTCAAAGGGAATGGAGTATGAAAAGTGGGAGCTCTTGCTAAAATTAAACAAGGCACGGGTCAGACCACACTTGGATATACATTTGTGTTTAAAATAAAATCCCAGGGGAACTGCGAATGCTGGAACTCAGAAACAAAAACATAAATTGCTGGAAAAACTCAGCAGGTCTGGCAGCACCTGCGGAGAGAGAAGAGAGTTTTGGGTCCAATGAATATTTTTCAGTTTTTCAGTTTTCCAGCAATTTCTGTTCTCGTCCTCGGAATAGTATGAACAGTTTTGAGCCTCTCATCTAGGGAAAGATATGCTGGCAATGGAGACAGTCCAGAGAAGGTTCACGAGACTGATCCTGGATTTGAAAGGATTGTCTTATAAGTAGCAATTGAGTAGGTTGGGTCTGTACACATTGGGGTTTCTGAGAATAGGAGGTGAGACGTTTTAGAAACATGCAAGATTCTAAGGGGACTTGACAGGGTAATATGGAAGGGTTGTTTCCCTTTGTGAGAGGGTCTCAGACCAGGGGGCATCATCTCAGAATAAGGGGTCACCTCATTTCAGGTTTAATTGAGGAGAAATTTTTCCCATTGTTGTAGTAAATCTGTGGAATTCTTTATAGCAGAGGGCTGTTGAGGTGTGTCGTTATGTATCTACAAGGCTGAGGTTGAC
Organism: Rhincodon typus; assembly: GCF_021869965.1. Taxonomy (NCBI): domain Eukaryota; kingdom Metazoa; phylum Chordata; class Chondrichthyes; order Orectolobiformes; family Rhincodontidae; genus Rhincodon; species Rhincodon typus. Next base: position 145,977,904 of record NC_063333.1, on the reverse strand, counting down.
AGATTTTTAATTAGTAAGGGAGAACCAAAGGTATAATAAAATAAAGATGCTGGAGATCTGAAACAAAAAACCAGATATTGCTGGAGAAAGTCAGTACATCTGGCAGCATTATTCAGAACTGAAGAAGAATTATTGGACTCGAAACATTAGCTCTATTTTCTCTCCATCGATGCTACCAGATTTGCTGAGTTTTTCCAGCAATTTCTATTTCTGCTTCAGTGAATCAAGAATTATGGGAAAAAAAAAACACAGGAAAGTGGAGCTGAGGTTTATCAAATCAGAGATGGTCTCATTGAATGGTAGAGTGGACTCAGTTGGAGAATAGCCAATTTCTGATCCTTTGACGTATGATCTTAATGATGTTTGTGGAAAAGTAAAGGAAATTTAATGGCTAACAGTTTATTAATTCTGTTAACACAAGCATATTGACCCTACAAGCATATCTGAAAACTTGCATTATTTTATGGGGACTCAGAAGGGAATATGATAGCAGAGGATCCACAATGAACTCATAACAGGGTACAGTAACATTTTGCAAAACCACAGACATGTTTAAATCAAATTAGTTTGGAAAACCTAATTCAGCAGATAAAAATAGCTTCGTGCCCAGTTATTTTTGTGGAGTTGTGATATAAAGTAACATCACATTTCACTTGTTGCAGAAATGGTGGACATTAAAGATTCTTGATTGTAATCCATCACCTTTAAACATGTATCAATCAAAGCAATATAAATAATGCACAATTCTTTTAGCTATTGGTTATATGGTCAAAGTTAATTTTTATGCAAAATAGGTATTACAATATGTTGGAGAGGAATAAAATATGATGGGAGCATGTATTGAAATGAAGCTGGGCATTTAAAAGTAATTCAGGATATCTAGTTGGTATGGGCAAGTTGGATCAAAGACTCTGGTTCAGTATTTTACAACTTTATGCCTCAAAATACTTCATGGCATTTTTTAAAGAAAAGCACAGAAGAAAAAGACATGAACACTGAAGAGATTGAGGCTTCAAGAGATGGATGGTATGGTCAAATGATGGAGTGATACAGGAAGGAATCCGTACAGGATGGATGTTGAAATCGGAGTCAGGATATGAAAGGATGGCTTCTCTGTGTGACACTTCAGGATATTAGAGAGGACAGCACTGCAGTGTGTCTGACAGGATGTGATTGTCAGGGTCAATCCATTGCCTAAATAACATGGAAAGAAATAAAGAAGGAGATTATAGAACTTAAGGAAGTGAAGTTAAGGCTGGCAAAAAGTGCCACACAGCAGGTAAATTGCCCATCTCTGCAAGGTCCAAAGGTAACCTGTTAATCCGCTACAGCTTTACTGCACTCCCAGTCCATCATATCAATACGGAAAGCAGGCTCCATTTTACAGCAAGTAGCTTGTGAACTTGTCTCAGCAAGGCACTGCTACCTCTGCCTTTTTGACATCAATCAACTTAACAAACTCTGCACACATGAAATTAATAATCTGATATCAATTGAGGAAAACCACAGTTCAGATTTTGTGAGGGATAGCAACAAGTGAACCTGTTGCCATGTATCATCATTACATCTCTGAAACCAATAGCAAACTTTTTCTTTATTCACTCACAGATTGTGGCCATCACTGGCTAGGCCAGCATTTATTGCCCATTCCTAATTGCTCAGAGATCAGGGAAGAGTCAACCATGCTTAGGCCAGACCAGGTAAGGATGGAAAGTTGCCTGCCCTAAAGGGCATTAGTAAACCAGGGATAGTAGGAACTGCCGATGCTGGAGTCTGAGATAACAAGGTGTAGAGCTGGATGAACACAGCAGGCCAGGCAGCATCAGAGGAGCAGGAAAGCTGACCTTTCGGGTCTGGACCCTTCTTCAGGTGGGTTTTTCTGACAATCGACAATGATCTCATGGTCATCATCAAAACCTTAAATCCAGATTCTTTATTGAATTCCAATTCCACCAACCATCCTGGTGGGATTTGAACCTGAAATAACTCCGCAGAGGCTGATATTCCATAACCAAGTCACCCTTTACTTATACGTTGAGATTTCTTGACACTTGCCTGGCTTCTTCAGAGCCAGCTCTTAGAGTGAGCAGGATGTCTGACTCTCCTGTTCTTATCTATCAGCAAGGGCCCCCAATTAACAACCTTAATCAGGAAACTCGTATTCTATGAGGTCCACCTAGCTGACCTCATTACAGTCACTGCAGAGCTCAGGTCCAGAATGTTAGCTGAGTTTCTGGATTAATAGTTTAGTAATAGTACACTAACCCATTGCCACCCAGACCTCTAGAGTTCATCTTTGTGCAGAATATGGAAATCCAGAAACTGCTGTCAGTAATTCAATACTATTCCGGAGACTGCCCTGTTGAGATCCAACCCCGATTTCACTCATGGAGCTGATAATAATTTTCAATCTTCTACAGTTAATCTTATATTATGAACAGGAGCAGCATGAGACCATTCAGCCCCCTCATGTCTGTTCCATCATTTGGTAATGTCAGCTGATGTTTCCAGCCACTTTATTGTCTACATTCCACACCCCCCACAACACACCCCAACTCTTTTACTTCCCAATGAAACAAGAAACTATCTAACTCAGCCTTAAAATATATTCAAAAATTTATCCTCCACCAATCTCTAGGAAAGAAAGTTCCAAAGTCAAATAATCCTCAAAGTAAAAAAATTCTCTTCATCTTTGCCTTAAGTACGAGATGCAGACTCTCTGTGAAAACTCCTGAAAAAGTTTTATCTTGTAGAATGAAGCACAGTGGGAGATTTGAATTGTGCATGAAGTATATAATTACAACTAAACACCCACATAAGTCTTGTAAATCAAAATTTATCTTTGTGGATTGTCAAACTTCTCCAATATAATAAAAAGGAAAACTTCACAGATTTGTAAAATAATTCTTAGAATCACAGAACTGTTACAGCACAGGAGAAGACCATTCAGCCCATCATGCCTACACTGGATGTCCGAATGAGAAATTCACCTTGTGCCATCTCCCTGCCTCTTCCCTGTAACCCTGTACATTGTTCAGTTTCAGACAACAATGCAATTCCACCTTGAATGTTACAATTGCACCTGCCTTCACCACAATCTCACAGGCTATAGCAACACTTCTCAAATCTTAACCACAATCTTTCTTAAAAAGAAAGCTTTTCCTTAATGTGGAGTCTTGCCCCTAGCAAGGTATTTCATCTGATGTGACAATGTTTAGATTAACCCTTGTAATATAAGAAAATGGATGCGGGTATTGCAACATTCAATAGACACAATACAAACAGTTATATATGAACATGGCATTACTGACGCACATAACAGTTTAGTATCAGTGATAGTAGGAACTGCAGATGCTGGAGAATCTGAGATAACAAGGTGTAGAGCTGGATGAACACAGCAGGCAGCCTTCCTGCTCCTATGATGCTGCTTGGCCTGCTGTGTTCATCCAGCTCTACATCTTGTTATCTCATGTTTAGTATCAGTGGCAGCTTATGTTACACAGCGTAATCAGTTATTGTATATAAACATTCCATTTCGCAGGCATATACGTGGAAGAACAGGCAGGGAGAGGTTAATGAACGTGGCAGGACTGAGGTGTATTTGTTTCAATGCTTCATGTCCGGTGACCTTTCTTCAGAACTGATGGTAACTAGGAAAATGTTATCTTTTATGCAGAAGTTAGGGTGGGGGAGGGGCTAAAGAGTAAACAATAACTGGAGATAGAGCCCAAAGACAGACAAAAATAGTTGGACAGACAAAGGAGTGGATAATGGTCATCCTAGAACAAGGAATGTTTGCTAAAGGGACAGTTTGTGGCTAACAATGGGTAGTGTCTAATAGCAGACCATGTGATAACAAGGTGTGGGGGTTTTCCCTTCCCAGCAATTTCTGTTTTTGTTTCTGATTTCCAATATTTGCAGGGTTTTTTTGGTTTTTTGTTTAGTATGACAGGTACGTCAGATGAACTTGGAATTATAAAAACCGAAAGAATGGCAGATGCTGTAAATCAGGAACAAAAACAGAAGGTGACGGAAACGCAGTTCTGAAGAAGGGTCACCAGACCTAAAACATTAACTCTGACTTCTTTTCTTCACAGATCCTGCCGGACCTGCTGAGCTTTTCCAGCAATTACTGTTTTTGAACTTGGAGTTATGTTACAGCTATACAAAACCCTGGTTAGACCCCACTTGGAGCACTGTGCGCAGATCTGGGCAACACACCTTAGGAAGGAATACATTGGCCTTGTAGAGAGTACAACTTATGTTTACAAGAATATCTTGACTTCAGGGGTTAAGTAATGAGGAGAAATGATACAAATTAGGTCTGATTTCTGTAGAATTTAGAAGGTTAAGGGGTGATCTGATTGAAATCTTCAGGATAATAACAGGCAAAAACAGAGTACATAAATGTAAACCATTTCCACTGGTTGGGGATTCGAGAACTTGAGGGCATACTCTGAGAATTAGTGTTATACTGTTCAGGAGAAATGTTCAGAAGCTCCTGATTGATTGATTGTTGGCAAGTGTATTGAGATACAGTGAAAAATGTTGTTTTGCATGCGAGACAGGCAGATCGTACCAAACAATGTGGATCAGGGCAGCAGAACAGAGTGCAGAATGCAGTGTTACAGCCACAAAGGAGAGAGAGATCAGATTTAACATTTGAGAGATTCATTCAAAAGTCTGATAACAGCGGGGAAGAAGCTGTTCTTGAATCTGCTCATATGTGCATTCAAACTTTTGTATCTTCTGCCCAATGGAAGAGAGTGGAAAGGAGTACAACCAGGGTGGGAGGGACTTTGATTATGTTGGTTGCTTTCCTGAGGCAGTGGGAAGTATAGATGGAGTCAATGGATGGAAGGCTGGTTTGGGTGCTAGACTAGGCTGTGCTTACGACTCTCAGTAGTTTCTTGCAGTCTTGGGGACAGCAGTTGCCCAAACTTTCTGTGGTGCATCTAGATAAGATGTTTTCTATGGTGCATCTATAAAAATTGGTAAGAGTGGCACAAAGGGTGGCAGATGTTTGGAACTCTCTTGCACCAACAGCAGGGGATGCAAAGTGGCTGATTTTTTTTTTGTTAAGCATTAGGGGATATAGGCCAAAGGCAGGTATTTGGAGTTCGTTCGCAGAGAGGCTATGATCTCTCTGAACAGCAGAACAGTCTTGAAGGGCTGAATGGCCTACTCTTTTTCCTATGTTCCCATGGAAGATCCTTAAGGGCAGATTTTAATTAAGAGAAGCAGCAAGTGATGGCTTCAAAATCTTGGCCCATGTTGTAATTTTCAGACATCGGCAAAAGCTGGAATTTATTTATTGGTGGGTATCTTCAAACAAAAGAGGGAAGATTTTCATTCTTTCAGCATTGACTGTATTTAGATCAAAGGTTCAGCCTTGAAACATATAAAGAATGTAATGAATTACCAAGGAGATGAAATTTCCTGAAGTAACACACACTATTTCATAAAATCAATGTAAACAATAAATGATAGCATTTTTTTCAATAATTTGGAGTTAATTTTTGATGAGGTATGATTAAAATAAAAGATAATTTGAGAATGTGATCTACATTATTTTGAAATATGGTGATTAAAACACATTTGTTAGCACTTTATAACAGGGAATTATTAAATATGTAGCAATGTTGATTTATTACATTGGATGTGCTATTTTAAGTTACGAGTACTGCAGATATGAATGTGAATAATAGTTTAATGCAATCAGATTACAATAGACTATGTATGTGATGTCTTCAATCCTGTAGAATTTGACTATTAAAAATATGGTTTACATACATGTTTAACTCTCCTGTTAGTTACGAACAATAGGAGGTAGATTTCACTTCTGAAAATATAATCATCTCCAAACTTGAAGATAATGAAGATCCATCATCCATTCTTATCAGATTTTCAAGGAAATATTGGGCAATTAGACCATAGGGGATAAGATCTGTGTCAAGAAACTCCTATGTGTTATCTTTAATTTATCAACCTTCAAAAGATAAATGAGTTCCCTTAGTAAATCGAGTATTTTCTTGATCTTTTAAATATTGAAGCTATGCATTTCTGCCTAACTGCTTGGCAGTTTTGTGAAATTTGATTGAGAAATGGGTCATAATTTTCCTCACCTGCTCATACAACTTTCAAAACTCGAAATGCAAAAGGGGATGACGTATCTTTGTTGCTGAGGTGAAGATTTTGGATGCCTCTTAGTTTTGCATGCCATGTTTTGGGCTGGTTCCCATTTCTGCTGGTTTAAGGATAACCAAATTATTAGTTCATTTGGTAAAAATATTTCCTCTCCTGCTCTGAATGAAGTTGAATGGATGGTGTAAAACACCTGGATTTCCTCTCTTGGCTATCATTCACAAATATCGCAAACAGATTTTCTATTTATTTATTTGATGTGGGCGTCGCTGACTGGGCCAGCATTCATTGCCCATCCAACACTGTACTTGAGAGGGTGGTAGTGAACTGACTTCTGGAACTGCTGCAGTCCACCTGCTGTAGGTTGACCCATAATGCCCTTATGGAGGAAATTCCAGGATTCTGACCCAGCAACACTGAAAGAACAGCAATATATTTCCAAGTCAAGGTGGCGAAAGGCTTGGAGGGGAATTTGCAGTTGATGGTGTTCCCACGTATCTGTTGCTCTTGCTTTCTAGTGGGAATGACCATGGGTTTACAAAGTGCTGTTGAAGGAGCCTTGGTGAATTTCTGCAGAGCATCTTGTAGATATTATACACTGCTGCTACTGAGTGTCAGTGGTGGATGTGGTACCAATCGAATGGGTTGCTTTGTCCTGAATGCTGTCAAGCATCTGGAGTTTTGTTGAAGCCGCACCCATCCAGGCAAGTGGAAAGCATTTAATCATACTCCTCTCTTGTGCCTAGTAGATGGTGGCCTGTGAATTTCGCTCTGCAGGACTCCTAGACTTTGACATGCCCTTGTAGACACCGTACTTATGTGGCTAGTCCAATTCAGTTTCTGGTCAATGATTGTTGACAGTCGAATATTCAGTGATGGCAGTGCCATTGAATGTCAAGCAGTGATGGTTATATTCTCTCTTGTTGGGAACGGTCATTGCCTGGCACTTGTGTGGCATATATGCTACTTTGCATATTTCAGCCCAAGACTGGATTCTCTCTGGGTTTAGCTACATTTGGACATGGACTGCTTCAATATCTAAGCAGTTGCTTAACATTGTGCAATCATCAGTGAACATCTCCACTTCTGATCTTGTGATGGGGAGATGGTCATCAATGAAGCAGCTGAAGATGGTTGTGTGAGGGACAATGCCCTGAGGAAACCATAGTGATGATTTATTTAAAGATATTTACTATTGAAATAATGGTCACCCATTTAACACACTTGCCTGCATATTTAAAAATTTATTTGAATTTAGAGAACACTGACTCTGACTGCAAAACTTCAATTGACTAAGAAACTCATAGATGGACTCTTGTATTCAAGCTCAAATCAAGCCATGAGATTGCTGACCTTTCCAAACCTAATTTTTCTTTCCTCGGGTGTAGTGTCTACAACCTGAATACTCCAGTCCAGATCCAAATAAATTCTCTATGCAATTTGGGAACATTGTACCTCTAAGTTGCCCTGCCTCTTTGCTCAGCTTGACAACCACCAACTCTGATGAATTGAAGAAAGGTCACCTATCAGCTGGCCAAAACCATGTTCCCAGAGCTTCACTCATGATTGACGGCAATAATCTGGAGCCATGCACCAGCACAAATTCGGCAGGCCAAATGGTCTTCTTTTGCATTGCACTACTCTATAATTCTATAAAATGTTCTGAACCATGATCTTCACCCCGTCTGATATTACCCCAGAGTGAAGTAGACCGGGGCTTGAGATGTTCTTGCAGTTGCCGATCGCTGCTTCCATGAGCAACATTCACCACTGCAGTTCCTCCATCGTACCCAATGTATTAAATAAACATAGCATCTTCTCCTGCCAGTTCCAACTTCTTCTGCATCTGCACCAGAAAAAAAAACAATCCCATGCCACAATGTTGTGCACCTAATAAAATCAGAATTGAATCCCCTGTGTTGTATGGGTGTGCAAGTTCACAATGCTGGATGAGCTGCTGTTCATGGTGAGGGTTGATGCCACCATTCTCTTTGTCAAGTGAAGGGATATGGGCCGAAGACAGGTGTATGGAGTTAGGCCACAGATCAGCCATAATCTCATTGAATGGTGGAACAGGCTCAAGGAGCTGAATGGCCTACTCCTGTTCCTACATCCCAACTTAGATAGAAATCTAAGTGTGTACTTGGTCTAATGTAGCAGAGAAAGACCACCTCCTGGTCTAACTAGAAAAGTCTCTTGTTAACTTGCAGTGTATTATATGTTAACAAATAGTTACAGGTTATATTGATGTGATTGATATTCTTACAGCGACCTCTTAGAGAGGTCTCACCTCTTGGAGATCTTCTGCCGACAAGCCCACATGACATCATCATAGTGAGTGATGCTTGTGCACTCCTCCGTAATAATCCTTTTTGACTCTTTCAAACTCATAAACAGCATTCTGACCCAGTCTTTCTCCATCCTCCTTTGCCTCTCTGCAGAATTTTACATGGTCAATCACACCATTCAACACGGTTGCTCCATTTCCCAGCTTAGTTAAAATGCCTTCGCTTGGTTCTCATCAACTCACAAAACCAGAGGAGCCTGATCAGCTGTAACCCTGAAGGAGCTACCATTAAGAAATTATATGAAAAAGTATTAATCATTATGAAAGGATTTTATCTTGCCCTCCTTTCTTCTTCATTCACACACTCCTGTTTTTCATTCGAACCACAAGTTCAGCTTCCCTAAGTATACTGATACAACACAGCCCTATTTGAACATCAACTCCCCACCTCCTCCAATGCCAGTAAATTTGTTTATTCTTCCACTCAAACTGCATTCTTCTTCATTTCAAGCATATCCTTCCACATTGTTGAGTTGAAATATATCTCAGTCTCTCCTCTGTTGTTGTTTCCAGTGTGGGTTTGTGACTTCTACAATTGATGACTGCAGAGAAGTCTCAGCTTTACATGGCAGATTAAAGAATTGACATACGTATACAGATATAATGTCACAATTTTCAAGTGAGTATTGCATCATCTCTTTCAGTAACACCTGAAGTGTTTGGAAAATTGTGTGGCTTTTGGAGCTGTGCAGAATTGTCAGCACCTTTCACATCTCGACAACGCTGCATAGCTGTCAGGGATGCTTAACAACAACCATTCATTATTGTCGAGCACCAGATATAACTAATAAATGTATCAAAGTGCACGTTTAACATTTTAAAAGAATCATGATTCTACCCTGTATAGGTGACCTGGCAATTAGCTTTCCACCTGCTGTCATTCCAACAAATTCTTTGTTGAAATTTCAGTGGTTCCCTTCTCTGTCATATAAATTGGTACCTGCCAGAAGAGTTTCCATTTTGATCTTGTCACTTCTTATGAAATAACATTATAAACATTTGAGGCACGAATATTGTATTATTTTCCTGCAAATACTTTACTTTTGTGTTGGGTGAGCGGTATCTTTGCTGACATCTTCCTTAAATCTTTTCTAAGGCAGTTTATCTGTATCATTCTATGGAAAATATAATAACCATGTTGCTCGATGCATTTTACTTGAAATTATCCACTTTTGTCAGGCATACTATCTTTCTGATATACAAAGTGCAGACTTCTGAGGGCTACTGGCAAGAATAAATGTACTTGTCAGTATGTACCTGCTGAACTCTGCACTGTTTTCTCTCCATTACCCTCAGTTGAATATCGTATCTATTTTAATCAGGATCAAGAAGAATTTGCAGCATTATTTCACAGCTCTACTTGTAGTTTTCATTCCTTTTATCACCCTTTTGATCTAATCTGTTCTGACAACTTCTGCAAGCACACAAGAGGCCAAGAATTACATTAACAGCATGACCACTGCAAAGATAACAGGGGCATCTTTATGCCATATCTCTGCCTAAATACACTTTCAATGGCACTTTCAAAGTAATGTGTGGCTAATATTACAGGTTGACAAACAAACCTACTGGAATTGGGACAAAAAGGCATATAAAACACTGAGCTAAATAGGAGATATGCACCAGTAAGCATGAAAAATACATCAACAAACAGATTTCAGCGATCTCTGATACTTTTTGGATTTAAAGTTGTTGCTGCTATTAAGTGGGATAGCAATGGTGTTTGTGTGTGACATCCTTGATAATACATATCCTTCTACCTTTAATATCATTCGTCAAGTTAACAAAACAGCCTAATAAGGGTCAAAATCATAAAGCATCAGACTCCATGTGTGGATTTGTAATGAAACTGCTTCTATATTTTTTAATATTCACTGACAAACATCAATTAAACAAAAATAATTGATATAGGGGTCAAGTCTGTCTTTAAAGGATTAATGAAAGATCTCCTTACACTGTAAGGTAGCATGGACTACTTTTCCCACTTCCATCCATTCTCCAAATTTTCTCACTGATTCTTAGTTGTGAGCATTAAGGGAAAATAAGGAGAGAACTTGCATTTATGTAACACCCTTCATCATCTCTGAAATTCTGTTCTGAGGAAGGGTCACCGGACCCAAAACGTTAACTCTGTTTTTTCCTTCACAGATGCTGCCAGACCTGCTGTGCTTTTCCAACAACGTCTGTTTTTGTTCCTGATTTACAGCATTCGCAGTTCTTTCATTTTTTTAATAGAAAGATATGTGTGGGCCATTCAGCCCCTTGAGCATGCTCGACCATCCTACTTCAATGTCTTTTTTCTAAGGTGTCCTCATATCCCTTGATGTCATTAGTATGGGGAAATCTATCAATTTCTGTATTTAACCTGCTCAACAACTGACCTTCTTTAACCCTCTGAAGTAGTGATTTCCAAAGATTCATCAGTCTTCTCATTTCAGTCCTAAATCTTTATCCCATTATACTGAGACTATATCTCCTAGTTCGAGACCAGGCCTGAGAAAACCTTTATGCATCCATCCAGTCTAGCCCTTTAAGAATTGTGTAAGTTTCAAAAAGATCATCCCACATTCTTCTAAACTCTAGCGAACACAGACCCAGTCTCCTCAATCTCTCTCCATAGGACTATCCCGCTGCTCTGGAAAACAGTCAGGCGAACTTCCTCTCTATGGCAAATATATCCTTCCTCAGGTAAGGGGAGCAAAATTCCATGCAATATTCCATGTTCAGGCTTAGCAGGTTGCTTTACAATTTTAGCAAGATAATACAGTACTTAAACCCTCTGGTGATAAAGACCAATGTGCCACTTGCCTTTCTAAATGTTTGCTGAACCTGCATATTAACTTTAAGTGACTTAAGTACATAAGGACACTCTTTGGAGGTCAACAATTCCCAGCCTCTCATCACTTAGAAAATATTCTACACCTCTGTTTTTTTTTTGTCGAGGTGTTAACCTCAAAGATATCCACATTATATTTCAGTTTGCCATATGCTCTTGCCCAGTCACTCAGCCTGTCCAAATCCACTTGAAACCTGTTTGCATCCTTCTCGCGACACACATTCCCACCTAAGTTTTGAGTCATCCACAAACTTGGAAATATTACATTTGTCCCCACAAACAAATCACTGATACCGATTGTGAACAACTGGGGCCCAAGAAATAAATTGACATTGCAGTTAGGACTTCAGGGATCCCTCCTGTTTAAGTTAGAAAAGACTGTGCGGCACTGTATTGGCAGTTTTGAACCTACTGTCTTATTTTTGGTTGTAAGCTTTTTTGGAACTCTGGTTATTATTTGCCAATTTCCAGCATGGTAAATACAGTGCAATGATTAGCACATGCAGTAATTAGAGTGGCAGTGTAACCATTTATTCACAGTGAATTCTGAAATGATTGACCATTTCAGATAGTCAGCTCATAACATCTGCAGGCTTGAAGTCTCAGAGAATTCATGACATATCATTTTTTTGTTAAATTGAATGCACTTTTGATCTCTTTACTGTCCCTCGCTGAAACTTGCTTCTACAGAACACTTACTGCCTTTAGAAGCATGTATATTTTGAATTATCTCTTTAAAATTGATTTTCACATATTAATGTATGTAGATGCAATAATCCTTGGAGGAAAGGAAATTCCATTACTCGGAATCAGGCTGCTGATTCAGACGGTCCTAATTCTGCCAAGGTTTCAGCTATTCAACAAATTAACATATGAATTAAAAACACTGCAAGCATCAAATATTTCAAGTCAATAAGGTCATGGTGCAAAGCAGCTGCAAAGATTTGGAGTTGTTTTGCTTTAAAACAAGGGACATTTTATACAGTACCTTCACAACACAATTGTGGCATTAATAATGAAGAGGTTGAGAACTGACAGTATAAATTCAGTCTGAATGTAGAATGGAACCTTATCTGATACCCAGAGGGAAGCTGAAAGATAGGATAAGTCTTATTTCATATCAGCTAGTTCTATGACACCCAATTTACACTACACAAGTTTGGCATCTGTGCAAAGTTAAAACCACTTCACACTCATGCTGAACTTGCACCATAAATGCACTGTCAGATATACTTAGACTATACACTGTATTCTGTGTTAATAATCTGATGCACAATAAAGCAAATGAAACATAGAGAGCCACTTGTTTTATTTATAATGTGTTGCAATATTTAACAAGCTGAGCAATTAAAGTGCATTTATATGAAAATGATTGTATAAAATGAAATGCCAAGTTCTTGATCTTTTCAGCATTGGGGTGAGTGATAAGTAATTAGGAGCAATGAATTGCATGCTTCAGTCAGGGTTATACTTAAATCAGATATTCATTTCTATGGGGACAATTGTTATTAATGCTTCGAATAAAAGAGCTGGAGCTGCAGTTTTCTGGATCTTTATGAGGAATATTATTTGTACATGAAAGGAGCAGTGAAATGGGAGAGAAAATCCTTTTCTGTCTTTGGAAATAATGTTTGTAAAGTATTAAACCTTAGAGTTCTGTCAGTGTCTCTCCATTAAGCGTCTTGGAGCTAAATTAAGAATGGAGAATCTCCATTTCTGAGGAAGGGTCACTGAACCCAAAATGTTAACTCTGATTTTGCTCCACAGATGCTGCAGGACCTGCTGAGCTTTTCCAGCAATTTCTGCTTTAGTTTCTGACTTCCAGCTTCCACAGTATTTCCGGTTTCGATTCAGAATGGACAGGCCATTTGATTCATTGCTTCTTACTATCTCTTGAATTCCTTCATAGGAACGAGAAGAACCACATTTCACTCCAACCCCAGATTTTTTAATCTGAGCTGCAACTAGATCAGAACATTTATTCCAACTAACCAGGGTATGTCATTATTGAGTAAAATGTTTTTGTTATAAACGTGCATGGAAATCAGGAATGCTTGAAGATTTTCTATTTGCAAAGTCATAATCTGTGGGACACCAATATTTCCTGCCCTCGATCTGGACTGCATTTTATTTCAAAAGCCAATGAATTAATAGGAAAATATTCAAGCCTTTGTTTAAATACTAACAAGAATTCACACCATAGGTTGTTTGTAATCTCTGTAAATAGAAAAACTAAGTGGCCGCTGATGTTTAATTTAGCATCAATACATCATTCCAAGACCTGTGCTTACTCGTGTCAAGTGTTTACTTAATTGTAGCTTGCAGTAAAAATGTACAGAGAGTACTGCTGACCATATAGAATAGAAAATAAAAGTCAAGTCTTGTGCAAACGTGACTTGTTAACTGGGTCATCCTGGTGTAACTGAATGTGATCCCATTTAACAGGTCATCTGTTTTAAATGTCACCTATTTGCATTGATTTAAATACATTAGAAATGGTTTGGAGTCTGGGAAATTGCCCCTTTATATCCAGAACTATCTCCATGAATGCCAAGTGTGTTATCTGACATCAACGCTGATAAGAACCAAAATAAATAAGATCATAAAAAAGATATCACGATAACATTTCCAGTGTTGCTTGTAGCAATGCAATGCTTATAGATGCAGAACCATTGAACTTTAAAACAACACTTTTTTATCAGTGATACAAATGATTAATGATGACAGACATTACATTATTTATGAGGTAGAGGTCTTTGCAATGATGCAGTCTAATATTAGAGTTCTGAATCATCTTTTCATATCTTTGTACCTTATTTGGCCAACAATTGCAGCTGGGATCAATTTCAAAATAATGAGCTTAGGAAGCTGCTTGACTGTAAGAAATCTTTCCAACATTTTGCCCAGTTCAGAGAACAAAAAAAAAACTGACCATCATTTTCTTTATAGAGATAGTCAGAACTGCAGATGCTGGAAAATCTGAGATAACAAGGTGTAGAGCTCGATGAACACAATATTCATTTGTCGAAGGTGAGTGTCACTGGCTAGGCCAGTATTTATTACCCATTCCTAATTGCCCTTGAGAAGGTGGGGGTGAGCTGCCTTCTTGCAACGCTGCAGTCCATGTGCTGTTCGTTGACCCACAATGCCCTTAGGGCCAGAATTCCAGGATTTTGACCCAGTGACACTGAAGGAGCAGCAATATAATTCCTCGTCAGGATGGTGAGTGACTTGGAAGGAAACTTGCAGGTGGTGGTAATCCCAGGTATCTGCTGTTCTTGTCCTTCTAGATGGAAGTAGTCATGGGTTTGGAATGTGCTGTTATGGGTTTTTGTTGAATTTCTGCAGTGCGTCTTGTTGATGGCGCTCACTGCTGCTGCTATGTATCAGTGGTGGAGGGAGTGAATGTTTGTATTGACAAAGAGTTGTTTTTTTTCACAAATTCACTGCGTCTCAAAGCAACATGACTGATTTAAAACCATGCGATTTAATCGGCTGTTAGAGAGGTTCAAGAAGACATTTCAAAGGTGAACACATAGACAAACATTCAAGGAGGCAGGGAGATGTTTTTAGAGGAGCAGTTGGACTTCTTTGTAAATTAAATCAATAATCCCCAACATGGAATAATTCTCTTCGTGAATCAGATTATTCTGAGTAGCAACAGAAGGCTGTATTTAAGATGATAATGAAACGACTAACCTTTCGGAATGAGTTACGTCAGGTGAAGCTGAGTTCTTGCAATTCTGAGTTGTAGGGCTGTTCTATTTAAGTCTCATTGATAAAGAGAACGAAGAAGTCTCCAAATCAGTTAATGGAAACTTGTTAATTGAATAAGAAGAAAAACTGTCTGAGCCGGGAGCTGATCACTGGCAGTAAATACATGAATGGATTCTGATACCACTTGTACTTGTATTGAATTAAGGAATTTTTAATATTGAAACAAATTGATGAAATAGATGTCACTTTTTGCACCCTGTACAATTTTGTTTTAACGACTGGTGTATTCTCTTTATGGAAACATAGGAAATAGGAACAGGAGTAGGCCATTCAGCCCTTCAAGCCTGTTTCTCAATGTGATCATGGTTGCTCATCCAACTCAGGGCCCACTTTCTCCACATAGCCTGTGTTCTCTCTAGACTTAACAAGTACATCTCATACCTTCTGGAGAATATTCAATGTGTTGGCCTCAACTGCTTTCTGTGACAGAGAATCCCAAAGATTCACACTGTCTAGGTGGAGACAGTTCTGCTCTTCTCAGTCCTGCCCCCATCTCCTTTGACTGGAACCCCTGGTTCAGGGCTGCCCACTCAATGGGAACATCTGTCCTGCAGTTATTCTGTCTAGTCTGTTAGGATTTTACAGGTTTTCATGAAATCCTGCCTAAATCTTCTAAACTCCAGTGAATATAAATCATAAAAACATAAGAAAAAAGAGCAGGCCATTCAGCCTCTCGACCCTGCTCTGCCATTTGATATGATCATGCCTGATATCATCTTGGCCTCAATTCCACTTTTCCACTTGCATCCCAATAACCCTTAATCCGTTACTAATTAAAAATCTGTTTATTTCCTCCTTAAATTTATTCACTGTCCCAGCATCCAACATGCTATAGGGCACTGAATTCCACTGATTCACAACCCTTTTAAAGAAGTAATTTCTTCACATCTCCATTTTAAATCTGCTGCCCCTTCTCCTTAAACTATGATCTCTCATTCTCAATTGCCCCACATGAGTAAACATCATTCTACACCGATGTTGTCAATCCCCTTTAACATCTCGTATAACTCTATTACATCTCCTCTGAATCTTCTAAACTCCAGAGAGTATAGGCATAAACTGCTGAATGTCTCATCATTTCTGGAATCAGTGTAATCATATCTGATTCATTTTCTCCTCACATGTAAGTTCTGCCATCCCAGGAATCAGTCTGGTAAATCTTTGCTGCACCCTGTCCAAAGCCAGAACATCCTTCCTCAGATAAGGAGACAACAGCTGCATACAATACTCCAGGTGTGGTCTCACCAAGGTTCTGTACAGTCCTGCTGCTCCACCCCAATCCTATAGAAGCCAAAGTGCAACTGCTAATTCCTGCAATGGGAACTGCTGTAAAAGTTAAAAAAAAAGAAGCACATTCCATCTTGGTTTCTGCAATTATTCCCATTAATTTTAATTGTAATGTTGTGGTTTTACTGTTAAACTAACTATCCCAGTGTCACACATTCACCTTGTCCCAGCATATGCTGTGTAATTGAATTACGTTGATCTGGTCATGCTAGTTTCCCAATAACTAAAAGCTCCAAAGCTGCCAATTTGTTTTTAAAAATGCAACCAGATTTACTAATGACCTTCACAGACATGAACTATTGAAGAATGTTTAAGAAACACAAAGCATTGAATAAAAGCAGTTATAAACATTTTAACAAATGTGTGTGGGTTTCTATATTAAGGCCTACAGTCTCTGCAGAGGAACATACATTATCAAAATTGTTAACTATTCCCTTTTCTTCAAAACTCTCTGACATTCTGATTTAATAACGTGTTTGCATGGATCTTAGTATTCACCATCAAATTGGAAGGTGTTTCCTTTTTAGGGTTGCAGTTGTGGGCTACTAATTTTTCCTTCCATCAGAATAATGTAACAAAAAATTACCCTGTTAGGTTCAAAGTTGCTTGTGAAATAGTCTCGAGCGGTCTTAGCCCAGGGTGCAGTAAATGTACATCGACAGCAAAGAATACAGAATGATTGAATCCAAGATGATATTAATTTCTGCTAATCTGTGCACATGCTGTCATAAATTAAAGTACTTGAACTTTCATCTGCCATTGGAGACATCTAAAAACCTTTTCAAGTGAATTGATGTCTCTATTAGAGGTTCTTTTTTCGCCTGATTAACGAAATCATTCTGCTTTTTAAAAAAAAACCCTCAGAACCCTGCCTAGTCTGGGTTACTTGGGGATGTTCCCTGTGCATTTTGGCTGGTGTTTTATATCATCTAATCTATTAGGGGCAAACCACTAAGTTGTGTAGGAATATGGAATTTTATGTGGTTTTATCAGCTGTGCAACCATTGCAGGGATAAATTACAAATGTGGGCTTGAGGTCGATCAGTTTGGAAGATTTAACGGGTGAATATGAGGCATGAATGGGTATAATTGGGTAGCAACAGATATCATTTGGGATGAAAGAAGATTTGTATTGGAGTTCTCCAGGGATTGATTGGAGCCCTTGTTTTTCCTGATATGTTTTATTTTTTTTCTATTCATTTGTGGGATGTGGCATTTCTGGCTGGCCAGGATTTCTTGCCCATCCCTAGTTGCCCTTGAGAAGGTAGTGATAAGCCGCCTTCTTGAACCACTGCAGTCCTCCAGGCGTAGGTATGGGCCTTAGCGTGCAGAGGACAATTTCCAAGTTTTCAGATGACTCTAAACTTGGAAGAATCATAACCAATGAGGAAAAGAAATTGGAACTCCAAAGTGGACATTGACAAGTTGATGGAGGAGGTGGATAGGTGGCAGATAGTCTTCAATGCAAAGAAAGGTGAAGTGCTGCACTTTTGATCAGAAGAATGCTGAAAGCCAACATGAATAGGAGGTCCAATTCTATAGGGGTTACATGAGCTGAAGTTCCTGGGTGCATATGTGCACAGATCATTAAAGGTGGCAGGACAGATGGAGAGAACAGTTGATAAAATATACAGTGTCCTTAACTTTATTAATAGTGACATAGAGTACAAGAGCAAAAACGTGGTATTGAAATTGTACATTTGTTAGAATTCAGCTGGTGCATAGTGTACAATGTTTGTGCCGCATGTAGGAAAGATGTGAATGCAGAATCAGTTGACGAGCATGGCTCCAGGTTTTAGAAACTTCAGTTTTGAGAATAGGTTGAGGAGGTTAGGACTATTCTCGTTGCGGAGAAGAAAACTGAGAGGAGATGTGATTGACATTTTCAAAATCATGAGTGGGTTGGACAGAGTTGATAAGGTGAAGCTGTGCCCATTTGGAATAGAAACAAGAACGAGAGGGCATAGATTTAAAGTGGTTGTGCCAAAGAAGCAAAGGTGATGTGAGGAACCTCACTCAGCGAGTAGTTAAGGTCTGGAATACACTGCCTGGAAATGAGGTGGAGGCAGGATCAATTGAGGCATTGAAGAGGGCACCAGCTGGTTATTTGGATGGTAACAATATGTGGGGTGAAGTGGAAAAGGAGGCTTCTTTTCTTCAATCCTTGGTTGCCCCCTTTCAGAAGACTAGGGTGTTGCACTGATTCCTATCTGACGGATAGTTTGTACTGTTTGGCACAATTAATTGTCCAAGGGAATGGGCATCTCTGAGATGGCAGCCATGTATACCCCTATTTCTCCTTGCCTTGAGAAAATGGTGATGATCCTCTTTAGTTAAAGCGGCAATGGGATTGAAGACAGTCTGAAGGAAGGCATGCTGCCCAACAGAGATTTTTCACAGAGATCAGTGGAACCTCCTGTTGAGCACAGTATTGCAGAATTTCAGATGTGTGGCCTTGCCTCTCAGAGTATAATTGATCCATTTCTTCTTCAGCAGAGTGAAGAATATACCATTGCAGTGAAAAATTTACAATAGAACAGCCAACAAATCAATGAGATTTCATGCACAGTGGCAGCTGGTAATTGACTGTTAGTTATTTAATTAGCCTAGCGACCATTCCAATTCTGATTCACCCATAATTTTTTCATCTTTTTCTTTAGTCCTTAAGCTCTGAAATTTTTTTTATCTGTGTCGCAGCTTGCTGCAGTCCAAAAAATTAATTGATACTTACTAATGTAACCTTCACTATTCTTCAAGGCAAGTGGTACATTTTGATTTGCGAATATTGTTATTCAGGACAGGTAGAGAAAACATTTAATAAAACATACAGTGGAAGGCAGACAGTATTCTGAGCTCTTAATAGGGGCATAGAGTACAAGAGCAGGAAGATTACGCTGAATTTAGAAAGTAGGTTAGTTAGACCTCAACTGGTATGCAGTGTTGGGTGCCATGTTTTAGAAAGGATGTGAATGCATTGGAGAGCGTGCAGAAGAGGTTCATGAAAATGGTTGCAGGGATAAGGGACTTCAGCTATGATGGCAATTTGGAGAAGATGGGACTGTTTTTGCTGGAGAGGAAAAGTTTAAGAGGATATTTGATTGAGGTTTTCAGAATCATGAGAGCTCTGGATAGGAAGAACTATTCCTACACATCACAGGATTGAGAACCAAAGAGAACAGATTTAAAATGTTTTGCAAAAGATGCGAATACAATGTGAGAGAAAAGCTTACCCACACAGGGTGTGGAATGCACTGCCTGGAGTGTGGTGGTAGCAGATTCAATTTTGGCATTCAAGAGGGCATTGAAGGTGAAATGTCTGTCACCAAGTCACTCTTCATTTACATGTGGAGAGTGATCCAGCTAGCTCAGGGCCAGCTCTCAGAGTGAACAGAACGTCTGACATAACTCAGTGTGGAGCTGGATGAACACAGCGGGCCAGGCAGCATCAGAGGAGCAGGAAAGTTGACATTTTGGGTCGGGACCCTTCTTCAGAAATGGGGCCAGAGGGTTGCAGTGGGAGAGAGATCCACTGAGGTCTTTCTGGAGGGAGGAGGATAACTTCTTCAAGGTGGGCATCCTTAGAAGAGGCTTTGCAGTGGGGTTATAACTCATTCAGAGATAGTAAGAACTGCCGATGCTGGAATCAATATATCTCTGACTCCAGCACCCGCAATTTTTACTATCTCTGAGTGAGTTAGAACTTCTGGCACTCCTATTTACACATGTCAGCCAGGGCTCCCTGATTGGACCAGATTAACAGCCCCAGTGAGGGAACTCATATTCTATGAGGTCCACCTCGTTGATCTTGTCACAATCAGTACAAGATGGTTACTTAAATGGTAACAATCTGCAGGGTTATGGGAAAAATCCGGGAGATTGGCACAAATACAAACTGCTCAGAGAAGTAGTGCAGCCCCAATGGGTAGAATGGCCTTGGTCTGCATTGTAACAATTCTGTAATTCTGATGGGACAGTACTGTGATGAAATCTTTAATAAATAAAAATGGAAGCTGTTTTGAATCATGAACTTACTTCTGGCCTAGGTCTGAACTACTATTAATAGCCTCAATTGGCGCATCCTTTTTAGAATTCCCTTCAATTCCTAAGATCCCTGTAGTAAAATAACTTCAATTTGAAAGTAAGCCACAAAAGAAACATTAAAATTTAGAAGAATAAACTTTAATTATTTATTTACAGAAGGATTCTTACTTCCCTAGCTTAGGTTCATCATAAAAGTGCATGTTAATAACAGTGTTTTAGCGACTGTTTACTTCTGTGCATTTCATTTCCCATGCAAGGTATTAAATTCATTTTAAGGGGCCTATATAAAGCAAATGTTCCAAAAGAAATGTCCCAACACAATTCTCTCAACACCTTTCTTAATAAAAATCTGTTTCATAATGCGGCAGAAATATGACTGAATGGCTGAGTCAGGTATTTCGCATATAAATAAAACCATACACACTCTAACCATCTCCCTATCGCGTAGTGGTTATTATTTCACCAATACGATGCATATTCCTTCTGTGAGAGGGAAAAAAAACTGTTGACTCCAATTGGGCTATATATGTGATGTTTTGTTATTCTTAGGTAAACATTGATTTTACCTTCTTGCAATAAAAGATGGGAAAACAACAAATTTTCTTGTGGAAACATTCATTAAAAGTGCAAGGACATAAAAGTTGAGATACATATTGTATGCTGGATCAGTATTTGAAAATTAAGGATGGTAGCAATTGCTGTGAACCCAGCATGTTCAGGGACAGGATAAATGTAACTCCCCCTTTATGACATAATGCCACCAAATCACTAATTACTTACAGACGGAGAGCAATTATTAAACAAACAATTGCTGACCCATTTAATGTTGTCGGAAATGACTTATATTAGCCATGATATAAAGGAGCTCATTTATTCATTCACTAAAAGCCTATTTACAACAAAAAAAGCTTGAATTGACACAGCATCTTCAACATTACAAGGTACTCCACAGGTGCACATTGTAAAAGAAGATATGGCAATGATCCACTGAAGGAGACAATGAGAATGATATCTAAAAGTTTTGATCAAAAGGTAGATTTGAAGGACTATAAAGGAGGAAAGTAAGGTATAGAGGTTTAGGAAAGGTATTCCAGAGCCTAGGGTCCAGTCAATGGAAGGCATGGTATCAATGATGGAATAAATAAAATCGGTACTCAAGAGGCCAAAATTAAGAAACAAAGATAGGGTACATTTTTTTTGTTTTCAGGTATTATATATCTAACCAGGGTCGATAATAAGAGGAAACTGACATGGTAAGCAACTCATCAAGGCTCCTTAGACAGCATCTTCCAAACTCACAGACACCTCCATCTCAAAGCACAAGGGCAGCAGATACATGGGAACACCACCCCCTGCACATTCCTCTCCAAGCCACGCAGTATCCTGACTTGGAAATACATCTCCGTTCCTTCACAGTATTGCTGGGCTGGAATCCTGGAACTCCTTTCCTAGTGGCAACGCAGGTGTATCAGCACTACACAGACAGCAGTGGTTCAAGAAGGCAGCTCACCACAACATTCTTAAGGGCAATTAGACATGGGCAATAAATGTTGGCTCAGCCAGTAATACCCAGGTCTCCTGAATGAATATTAAAGACCTTGTCTTCAACATGAAATGCTTATTTTCTTCCCAAAAAATCTTTTACAATGACTGTTTAATCTTTTGTAACAATATTGACAACACAAGCTTTAAGGTTACACAGCAGATCAGTCAGAAAGAGATTAGATAGAATTTGAACTCTTCTATATTGAGATTTGAACACATATTGCTAGATTGGTAGCACAGACCTCTGGATTAATTGCCCAATAACACAAACAACCACTCTATAATCATCCCCTTGAAATGTACTCGACTATTCTGTGTTACTTTCTATTGACTATAGATTGACCAAGAACTCAATAGGTCTGTAACACCAAGTTGCGTTAAATAGAATGATTAAATGATATTCATTCTTCCTCTTATAATAAAACCTTAGATAACACAATCAATCTTCTTTCATCATTTTTACATGAGAATTAATTCATCAGATTCAATTGGAGAATGGTTCTGTTTTGTAAATTCCAAAGCTGGTGCAAAATTGCCTGAAGTGATTTTATAAAGAACTAACTGTGGGCTGGAACTTTGTGAAGTTAGGAAGCTTTTTAAAAATGGCAAGCAAGATGCAATTCCATGATTCCCTCCCCATTTCCATTTCTGGCAAGTTTTGCCTGTATGGAATAGGGAAGCCACTAGCCACACAGCACTCCCACCCTTTTCAGCTTCATTGAGGGGTAGGCAGATCAAACAGCAATGCAATTTTTTTGGGGTTGAGCCCATGTTATTAAGGCAATGTGATGCATGACTTCTAGAATAACTATGGGGGATCCCTAGTATCAGGGAGGAATAAAAAGAAGTTATTCAACATTCCCTTTGAAATATGCTACATCTCATTAGGCTGCCAATCAATTACAGATTTAATTAACAATGAAATAAACTATATCGACGTTACACCTTTTAATCTTTCATAAACAAACATGCAGGTATTGAAAAAATGTTTTCAAAGAAAAATCAGATTAAGCCAATCAAGCAAAGTTACAATTCCCTCCACGTTGTGTGAACAATCCCTGTGGAGTTAAGTGCATTAACCTTTTGGAGGTCAGGCAAGGATTCATAGTTAAACCATCTGGCAACAGTCAATAGAATCAGTTTGAACTGATGGGTGGACACCTCATGATGACGTCTTCAGAGGTTAACAGTCATGATTATACCTAAGGAAGATATTCCAAGCTGCTCGCCTCACCATCTTTCTGCCTCCATTTTTACCTTCTTGCAGAGGTGACTGGCCTGACTCCAATCCACAGATTGCAGAATGAAATTATGGCGAGAGTGAACATTCTGAATGGATACACATTTGTGAAGTTAGGAACTTATCAGACAACAATGCAATTTTCCTGGAGTTGGGCCCATGCTATTAATCTCATTCACAAAAATCAGACCCTAAACTGCATTACTAAGTTCAGTTTTTAATATTTTCAAGTCCTTGTTCCAGAGTAGGTGAAGTATTGAGAGTGGTTAAAATATCAGATGATTAAATTGCATTTTTATGTGAACAGGTTGTAATAACCTCTCCCAAAAATTTTACAGTCACTCAATTACTTTGGACATGTGAGCATTTTTATTATGCAGCTCAGATATCGACAAATAACCATCCATGTGTGGAACCACAGGAGGTGAGTGAGATGCTAAATGAGTATTTTGTATCAGTATTTACTGGGGAGAATAATTATGGGGGATCCCTAGTATGAAATAAACTATATCAACATTACACCTTTTAATCTTGCATAAACAAACATGCAGGCGTTGAGAAAAGGTCTTCAAAGAAAAATCAGATTGAGCCAATCAAGCTGGAGAACTTGTGGAAACAAGTAGTGATATCTTGAAAAGTGTTCTTATAATAGAAGAGGAGGTGTTGGTTGTCTTAAAATGCATAAATGCGGATAAATCCCTGGGGCCTGATCAGTTGTATCCCAGAACTCTGTGGGCAGCTAGGGAAGTGATTGCTGGGCCCCTTGCTGAGATATTTGCATCAGCCACACCAGGTGAGATGCCGGAAGACTGGAGGTTGGCTAATGCGATGTGATTATTTAAGAAAGGTGGTGAGGAAAGCCTTGGGAACAATAGACCGATGAGCCTGACATTAGTGGTGGGTAAGTTGTTGGAGGAGATTCTAAGGGACAAGATTTACATGAATTTGGAACGACAAGCACTGATTAGGGTATGGCTTTGTGCATGGGAAATCGTGTCTCACTAACTTAATTGAGTTTTTAGAAGAAGTGACAAAGAAGATTGATGAAGACAGAGCAGTAGACATTATCGATATGGACTTCAGTAAGGAATTCAACAAGGTTCCGCATGGTAGACTGGTTAGCAAGGTTAGATCACATGGAGTCCAGGGGGAGTTAGCCAATTGGGTATAAAATTGGCTTGAAGGTAGGAGACAGAAGGTGGTGTTGGAGGGCTGTTTCTCGGACAGAGGCCTGTGACCAGCGGTGTGCCACAAGGATCGGTGCTGGGCCCACTGCTTTTTATCATTCGCATAAATGATTTGCATGTGAATACAGGAGGAATAGTTAGTAAGTTTTCAGATGACACTAAAATTGTAGGTGTAGTGGACAGTAAAGAAGGTTACTTCAGAGTCCAATGGGACTTTGATCAGATGGGTCAATGGTCTGAGGAATAGCAGATGCAGTTTAATTTAGATAAATGTGAGGTGTTGCATTCTGGTCAGGCAAACCAGGGCAAGACTTATACACTTAATAGTAGGGCCCTGGGATGTTTCCAAACAAAGAGACCTAGGAGTGCATTTGGTGGGCCGTAACATCCAATTGCCTGACACAATACATCAAAAACAAGTTTTCTACTTGGAGCTTCGAAATGCCAAATGATTAACAGGTGGGCAGAAGAAATTTATCAAAGCCTCGCTGAATAAAAAATGCAATACCCCTGCCTACTCATGGGAATCTCTTGCTCAAGAGCAGTCAGACTGTAGAAAGAGCATCTGCAAATGATGCAAACTATTGTGAGCATTTCCAACAGGCTCAGATGGAGGTCAGTCTCAAACATCAGAAGGACCATGTGAAAGACAAGCATTCCATCCACCTATGTCTACATTTGGCAGTTTTGGGCTGTTTAGTCACCGGGAGTTTATTCATCCCATAACTGGAAGAATTTCAACCATGCACCTGTGGGAATGTCTAGGAAGAAAGGAAGAGCCTCAAGGTATAGCTTGAGATGAGAATGAGTCAGTCATTGGGAGATCCTATTATTTTTTCAAGTAGTGCCAATCAATGCTTCAATTATTTAATAACTAAGCAATACAAGACAGAGCATCAGTATTGTTTCTTTAGTATGTTCGTGGTGAGACTGAATCCACAACCTTCAATCTTACACAGAAGAAAACTGCCTGGATGGATGCCACTTCAACTACACAAGAAGATCAACCTCATCCAGGCCAAAGCAGTCCACTTGATTGGCACCCCATCCACATTCAGTCCTTCCACCAGCAAGGCTCAGCAGCAGCAGTGTATACCACCTACAAAACACACTGCAGAAATTCACCAAGGTCCTTAATCAGAGCCTTTCAAACCCACAACCACTACTACGTGGAAGGACAGGGGAAGCAAACACATGGGAACACCATCACCCGCAAGCTTCTCATCCAAGTCACTCACCATCCTGACTTGGAAATATATCGCTGTTCCTTCACTGTCACTGGGTCAAATCTTGAAATGACATTGCTGTCAGCACCGTGAATGTGCAAACACTCCCAAGGACTGCAGCAGTTCAAGGAGGCAGTTCATCAGCCGCTTCTCAGGGATGGGCAAGAAATGCTGTCCCAGCCAACGACATCCATGTCCCTGAGTGAATATAAAAATAAGTTGACATAAACATTATCATCTACAGCTATAAAAGCTCTCACTTGGGCAGCAGCTACTACCAGCTTGTTACTACATTCAGTTATTAACTAAATGATTTTAAATTGAACTTAACCCCATGGGCCAAGAACTTAGAGCACATCTGGCAGTTGTAGCATTGGTTGAAGCAATGAGAGCCAATCGTGCCGATCAAAACAGAAAGCCAACGCACACCATGAAGATATTGGGTTAGATTGTTTTGTCAGATGATCATGTCAAGCCCCTCACATATGTAAATAAGGGTCATCAATGGTTTCAAGGTATTTGTATGTCTGTCAAGATGCCTCTTCAATATTGCTATTATATACACCTCCATCACCTCTTCTGGCAGCACATTCCAGGCACTTACCATCTTCTGTGTAAAAAAGACTTGGCTCTCACATCTCTTTTAAACTTTAAAGTAACAAGGTGTAGAGCTGGATGAACACAGCAGGCCAAGCAGCATCCCTGCTCCTATGATGCTGCTTGGCCTCCTGTGTTCATCCAGCTCTACACCTTGTTATCTCAGATTTTCCAGCATCTGCAGTTCCTACTGTCTCTTTTAAACTTTCCCCCTTTTTCCTTAAGCCTATGTTTGCTGGTAATTGACATTTCTACCCTCGGAAAAAGACTTTGACTAGCTGTTCTATTCATGCGTCTCATAATTTTGTAAACTTCTTTCAGGTCGTCCCTCAGCCTCTGACGTTTCGCCCCACCACCCGCCACTCCCTGCTCTTCCCCCTTTCTCTTCCCTACTTTAGTAAAGCCATATTTAGAATATTACATACAGTTCTGATAACTGCACTATCTGAAGGAAGCTTTGGAGAGGATACAGAGACAGTTTACCAGGATGTTGCCTGGTTAGAAGTTTATTAGTTATGAGGAAGGATTGAACAAATTCAGTTTGTTCTCACTTGAACGTCAGAGGCTGAGGGACGACTTGAAAGAAGTTTACAAAATTATGAGAGGCATGAATAGAACGGCTAGTCAAAGTCTTTTTCCCAGGGTAGAAATGTCAATTACCAGCAGACATAGGCTTAAGGTAAAAGGGGGAGAGTTTAAAAGAGATGTGAGAAGCAAGTCTTTTTTACACAGGAGATGGTAAGTGCCCGGGATGTGCTGCCAGAAGAGGTGATGGAGGTGTATATAGTAGCAATATTGAAGAGCAATATTGACAGACATACAAATAGGCAAGGAATAGAGGGAGACAGGCTGCATAGTTTAGAAAAGCATCATGTGTTCGTACAGTCTAAGTTGGCCAAAGAGCCTGTTCCTGTGCTGTACTATTCCTTATTCTTAACAAGAGTTCTATGGCTGTTTTCTTCCCCATTGTGGAAAGAGTCAAACCCAGGAAATATCACCATTTGTGTCACAGAAGTATTGGGCTTCATAGCTTTTAGTTTTTTAATCTCATAACGAAACTCAAATTTGTGTTAGAGATCGTAGGAACTGCAGATGCTGGAGAATCCGAGACAACAAGGTGCAAGGCTGGATGAACACAGCAGGCCAAGCAGCATCATAGGAGCAGAGAGGCTGACGTTTCGGGCCTAGACCCTTCATCAGAAAAGGGGGAGGGGAAGGGGGTTTTGAAATAAATAGGGAGAGAGTGGGAGGCGGATAGAAGAGGGATAGAGGAGAGGATAGGTGGAGAGGAAACAAACAGGTCGAAGAGGCGGGGATGGGGCCAGGAAAGGTGAGTGTAGGTAGGGAGTTAGGAAGGGGATAGGTCAGTCCAGGGAGGACGGACAGGTCAAGGGGGCGGGATGAGGTTGGTCGGTAGGAGATGGAGGTGCGGCTTGAGGTGGGAGGAGGGGATAGGTGGGAGGAAGAACAGGTTAGGGAGGCAGGGACGAGCTGGACTGGTTTTGGGATGCGGT
>NC_063333.1:145923096-145949763 GCF_021869965.1 Rhincodon typus | reverse complement strand
AGCAGCATCATAGGAGCAGAAAGGCTGACGTTTTGGGCCTAGACCCAAAGCCTTTTCTGATGAAGGGTCTAGGCCCGAAACGTCAGCCTTTCTGCTCCTATGATGCTGCTTGGCCTGCTGTGTTCATCCAGCCCTGCACCTTGTTGTCTCAAATTTGTGTTGTCTTCCAGCTCCCAAACTCGCAGACAATGGTTTGTTATGTAAAAGCCTGGGATTATTGTACAGAAACTACAAACTTGAGAAGTTGCAAGTCCACTAAAGTGGATGAGTGTCTGTGTTTTTCTCTCCAGAATGACTACTGTGTAGCTCTAAAAAATAAGGATCAGGTTACATTTAAGATTAGTGATTGTGCAATCTCTTTTCTTCATCTGCTGCTGATTTGGCACTTTAAGACACATTTCGACAAAAATGGCCCTTGAAAATACACTCTGGGCTCATTAGGAAGTCCTCAGCTATGACTGTCTCGAATATACATGGCTGCTGGGCCTTTTTTTCTCAAATTACTTGTTATATTATGTCATGCCATGTTTCCTTTTTGGAGTGCTTCATTATAAGATGCAAATATATGACTCCTAAGGGCATTATTCTGACTCTGCAGCATGTTGTTCACCTTCCTTTTCACGGTTTAGGGAGAGATTGCAACTTGCAAGAGATGGGCTAGCAAAATCCACCAGCAGTTATTCCATACTGGGCATGTAGGGGCCATTTAAATATGATAAAGCTGCCTCCCAGGATATCCGTCAGTTATCCAGCTCAGAAATGTAGGTTCACATAGCGAGAGTTCATGTTACAGGCTCAGGCTACATTATGTACCTGGGTAGATTGCCAGTGCTAGAACCCATTCATCATGGGGCTGCAGATATGGTGAGTAAATCCAAATGACCTGCAATCTGTTGCACTTTCTGGGGGACTAGCTGCATGTAGTGTCTGCACATATGTTTGATACATATGCAATGAACATACTTAAAGGAAGACCCATGTAATTTGAGTTTTAACACCCTTTCACCTAAAATAAGCAACTTCCGAACTTCTGGTCAACAATCTTTGCGCCTCATCTCGGTGACCTTTTTCTCTCTCTCTCTCTCTCTCGATCATTCAGCAACCTCAAAGGCCACTTCTCAGTGAAAAAGTAACTTAAAACAACAACCATTCACAGATCACTCAAGAATATCTGCAAATGTTGGCAGTGCTGAAGAAACAGCACAACAGCAAAATAAGACAATCGGGCATCAGGTCATTCTCATTAAGGACTCAAAGGACTGTAACTGGATTTACCTTGCTGTCGAAAAAGACTGAGCCAGATACCTACGTTCTTTTTAAGCTTATTATCAATGTTTCTGTCGATATTTGATACCCCGTTCATGTTATTTTTCAGGATTTCTTGCTTGTGGGCACTTGATGTACATAAATCAGCTGCCACTGTCCCTTACCCCCGCTGTGGAGAGAAAACGTACCTCATCCTTAGGATCTCTTTCACCAGGACCATGTGTGTAGTGACATATCTGAAATCTTTCTCGGTTCCTGAGCCTCCTAAACCCTGCTACAGTACAACCAGCCAGCAGGTACATCCTTCCTTTAGGGGAAAGCCTTGCATATAGACCATGAAAACTTGTGCCTACTGAGTGCTTACCTGCTAACCTGTCGGAGTCTGTTTAACACCTTCAGATAATTTTCAACCTTGAAATCATCAATTACACCCAACGTTGTGGTCAAATGAGACTTTCAAACAGCCCTCTCTTACTAACACAGAAGTTCTGTTCAACCCATTCTCATCATTTTACCAAAACAGTCTCGCTCACAATTAACTCATCCTGAAGGAACGAGGTTAGGATAAGTTATTTAAGCCGACTCCGCAAAACGTTACCAAAAGTTATGGTGAAAGCAAGATTCATAAAGCAGAAATAAATAAATGGTTGAAGAAAAGTTTAAGAAGCTGTGGAGAAAGGGCAGATCAATGGGCTAAATTGGCAAATCTTTGGTCTAACAGCCTCTTTCTGTTTTGCAAAATTTTATGAATCTAGATTGATTCATGCTGATTGGATAATAATTGAAGAAGAAAGCTTTAATTGAACATATCTGCTTCCCTCTCAATCAGGACTCGAGTGTAAACTCCAGGCTGACACTTCAGTGCAGTACTGAGGGAGTGCTGCTTTGTCAGAGGTGTTGTTTTTCACAAGCACCAAACACCTTCTTAAGTTTAAGTGAAAGGTTCCATGATGCTATTTCTGCCGAGTAGTGGGCCCATTACAGTTTTGCATTAAGTACATCTGTGGAGCCTGTGCAAAAGTGACGGCAGACCACAATAAGAACATAAGAACTGGGAGAGGGCGTAGGCCATTCAGGCCCTCAAACCTGCTCCGCCATTTAATACAATCATGGCTGATCTCATCTCAGCCTCAGCCCCACGTTCCTACCCAGTGCCCATAACCCTTCAACCTGTTACTAATTAAAAATCTGTCCATCTCCTCCTTAAATTTACTCAATGTCCCAGCAACCACCATACTGTGGGGAAGTGAGTTCCACGGATGCACAACTCTTTCAGAGAAATAATTTCTCCGCATCTCTGTTTGAAATCTGCTGCCCCTTATCCTAAAACTAGGACCTCTCATTCTAGATTGCCTCATATGAACAAATATCCTCTCTACATCTACTTGTCAACCCCCTTTAGAGTCTTACATATTGTCAGGATTTTGAGTCTGCAGGGCTCCCAGACAAAACATCACTGCCAACTTTGGTAAGTAGTTACATTCAATAAAACCTGTGTGGCTGATCCATTGCAAGACTGTGCACCTTACACGACTACAATCCTGAAGATCTGACCAACACTTGCCCCTCAATCAACATCACCAAATCACATTGTAGTTCGTCCTCAATTTCATTCCATTGTATTTGAAAATGTGTTTGTGTTCAGTGCTTGTTTTTTCTTTTCGAATTATGTTCGAATTGCGGTTTTCCACTGTACACTGTACATCACCAGAAGAGATTTACCAGGATGTTGCCGGGAATGGAGGGTTTGAGTCATAAAGAGAGGCTGGATAGGCTGGGACTTTTTCTTTATTGGAGCATAGGAGATTGAGAGGTGATGTTATAGACATTTATAAAATAATCAGGGCTATAGATAAGGTGAATGGCAGATGTCTTTTCCTGAGGTTGGAGGATTTCAAGACTCGGGGGCATATTTTTAAGGCGAGAGGAGAAAGATTTAAAAAAAGACATGAGGGGGCATTATGTTTCTACACAGAGAGTGGTTCATGTGTGTGGAATGAACTTCCAGAGGAAATGATGGATGCAGGTACTGTTACAATGTCAAAAGACATTTAGATAAGTACATGAATAAGAAGGGTTTGGAGGGATATGGGCCAAGCACAGGCAGGTGGGATGAGTTTAGTTTGGGATTATGGTCAGCATCGGCTGGTTGAACCATAGGATCTGTATACATGCCGCATGACTCTATAACTCTATGACATTGCACCGTGTCTGCATCACCTTATATTGCAACCCAATCAGCACCATTAGAATTCGGAACATTCTCAGAAAGGAGAAAAACAGAGATGTTGAAGTCTGTAAATTATAAATGTGAATTTAACAGTGCTTTGAGAGAGAGTGAGTCAGAAAGGGCTAATAGAGAGACATTGAAATCTCTGATTTTGTAAATGAGTATTTTGTAGCTTTTCTGTTATAGTAAATTATTGATTCTATTTTGCAAATTTTTCAGCTAAGAATACACCATGCTGTACTTTCTCGGTACAGTATTTCAACTTGCATACTGGCTTCTCCAGGCTAGAAAATGTTCAAAGGAACCTAACTCAGGGCTTGACATTGATTCCTATGGGAGCCCATTATTCACTTAAAGTTGTTTCACTTCATGTCATGATTCTAAGGAGCAGAACTATAATGTTAAGTGAGGGCTACCTGACTCTGGTCATTATTACATTGCTGCTTGTAGGATAAATTGTTTGCCACTTTTCGTACATTTGAATGAAGACTACATTTCCAGAAAAGAAACTCACTTGATTTAAAGCATTCTGGGCCTCCTGAGGTGGTGAAAAGATGCAACTATTGCAAGTGTTCCTCGCTTTGATTTTTACCAGGAAAATCAAAATTTGGAAAAACGCAATCTTATGAATCTTACCTCTTGTCTATCATGTTTATTAGGGGGACTGTCCTTAAAGTGTAGGCACTGTAATAAATGTGCTAAAGTACTAAACTTGTGACATCAGAATTTGTGGTACCAAATCTCCTCTGAGAAAACTTCAAACAGTGTCATTAGACTGAAGAAAATCATTCAAGTCTCTTTGTATCTGTACCATAAATATGCCTAGCAATGAGTCTGATTAGTCTAATGTGTTTTTTTGATTTTTCAACTTGAGTTGATAAAACAATTCAATTATTTTTGATTAATATAATTACTCATTTGAATTGAAAGAGGTTACGTCCCCAGATTCTGCTTCCTAATGGGGCAGACACTAATTCTAATAGAGGACCTCTTCTGGGAAGGTTGAATCCCATCAGTTTCTTCTCGGGTAGAAATATTTCTGTGTTTAATTGGGCTGTTAATCATGTAAATGGTGCAGGAGACATATCTAATTCTTTGTTGTTTCATTACGACTAAATAAGCTGTAATCATGATTTACATAATTACACAAAAATTCCTTAAGAAGTTCTAAATCTGTCAGAATGGTATTGGTTTAACCAGATTTTTTTTTTGGTCCCTCTTCACAACATTGTGACCATTTATGAAATTTTAGCTCCACAGAGGATGCCAAGTGGAACAGTTTAGAACTCAGCAATTACAGCCTAAACACTTCAGAGTAAGTAGCTCTGGATTTGTGATGTTACCCTCCAATGCCCGACCAAAACTAAACATGTTCATATATTTGCTTAATTCAACAATATTACATACTGCCTACAAAACAACAAAAAAAACAATTTAACCAATGGCAGGGGAATGCATCTCATGTCTTGCCTCAGAACAGCAAATCTCTTTTAAAGTTTTAGGTCAAGGTTTGATTAAGCATGAAATGATGAATTTCAAATCTTAAACTATTTATGAGTATTGCCAGTGATTTTAAGAGGAGTTATAAAATATTATTTTGTTACTGCCATTCTCTGCTTTGAGCCTTTTCAACTACTTGATATCCATTTGCACTTTCAGATAATCCAGCAATGAATTGGTGAAATTCTGTGCACGCGTCACTTTGTAACATCATATTTAGCTGCTAAAGGGACATGTCATTGCTTTCACAAACATGCCTGGTTTTATCACTGGTGAAGAACAGAAAGGGCTGGATAAAACAGCAGTTGACAAAATGATTGCCATAACTTTGAACTGTACCATTGGGTAGTATACTGTTGTTTTTAGGCTGGCTTTCTTTTTGACTTTGGGATAGATTGTAACTTTGACTACTGTGATGACACTTTGGCTTTAAGAGGCGTATTTTGTCCTTTTTTTGTGAAGAAAAATTGAGACAGAAGTGTTGAGAAGTCTGCTCCAAAGCCAATAAAGTAAAGAGCTTGTGAGGCCTTTGGATTTTTTTTAAAAATTGGAACAATAGAAGCAGTCTGAGTGGGTGGGTCAAGCTCTCACATTCCAGGAGTTTTAGAATTAGCTTTCAGCAGTTGCTGGGATCTTAAAGCTGGATGTGGAAACTCTCATTCCTCTCTCTCTGTTACAGCTAAAAGCTGTGGTTCCCTTCCAGCCGCTAGAATTGCATGTGGGACAATCTATTTTACCAAATTTGCCTTTGCCAAAGCTGTGTTTATGAGGTGTTACTATATCAGAACAGTTAATTATTAATAGTTAATATATACTATTTTGTTAAGCATTTCAATGAGTTAAAGTTAAGCTTTTTTTTTCTTTTACTTTTGTTCTGTTTGCATTTTATTTATAGTGTATGAATTTTTGTTTCAAACCTGATAGTCTGATTGTGTTTTAGCAAAACAGATGAATGCCATTTGCTGATTCATTTCCCAGGCACTGCTCTGCCCAATTAGAGTCAACCTGCCTGGCTTAAAGTTTAAACAAAACCTGGCAGTTAAGTGTCAATCATCATGAATCAGTGCATTCCCCATCATAACACCTCTACCACTTGCCAATCAAGCAACACTCTCCTCTCATACATCCTGCATGTTGGGTTTCCCCCTGTATTGGTCTTCTTGCAAATACAATATGTAAACTGCTGGCAAAAATGTCTTTTTCAGAAATCCTCAAGTTCTGTACTGACAAACTTGAGACCTTCAAGAACTAAAAGGCCTTTTTGAAGAGGATAAATAGTGACTTAACATGGCTGTTGCAATTACCTGACTAGGCTGAACCAAGCTCATGAAACCGCCAATAAACAAGGATCTGTCAATGTGGAAATTAATAACACTAGAAAAAGGTCCTGAAACTCAAGGTTTGTAACACTTGATTGATTTACACCTTTCTGGAGGTATTTTGTAATCAACTTGTTCAGAGATATTATCAACCTTGCTGGAAATCACAGAGCGCTGATGAAGAGTCGTCTAGACTTGAAATACTAGCTTGCTTTCTCTCCATAGATGCTGCCTGGCCTGCTGTGACTTTCAACAGTTTTTGCTTTCAATACAGATTCCAGAATCTGCAGTAATTTCCTCCAAACAATACTATCAACCTTTCTGGAAGCTACAGAGTGTGTTGAAAGTCACCTAAAGATCATTCAACTTTGGAAATTAAAACAATGAAACCAGACACAGGAATCCACAAGGAACTTTTATTTTTGGTTTTAGCAGCAAATAAATTGCGAACTCAATAATGTGAATGCCTCTCAGCCAACTTAGCCATAACCAGTAACTGATGCTTATATCTACCTGATATGCTTGATTCAGTGAATAGAATGTGTTTCAGTATTGAAATATTTTCTCTTTCTTCCTGGATATCAGAGAAAACAGTCACAATACAACATTTGTACAGCCTGAATTTTAATCGTATAATCTAAAAGTAGTTGGCGTGTAAAGTCACCAGATGTTTCTGCAAAAGAAATACAGATTTCCTAACTTAACTGATGCTCCTTAAAACAAGAACGTCTAGTGTGTTGTATCCAGGTTTGGGTACATACCAAAGCAAATCCCACATAAATTCATTTGTGTTAAGAATATCATTTCTAGATGTATTCTGTGCCTTGTTTACCCTACAAGTCTTTAATTCCAATGTGTTATTATTATTGTGAATTCTACATTACACTCCACAAGAAATATCCAGCTGTGGTAGTAGTTTCAGTTTACAACTGAAAGAAACCATTTATAGGTTAGCTTTGAGGATTAGCCCTTAGCTTAATAGTTTACCCAGCTTCATTGTTGTGGCTGTATTGGAAAGATTGCTGCTCATATTCTCTTTTCTGGCTCCCTAGTCATTGTCAGCTGTGTATTTAGAGATAGACTGAATCCTGTAGATATTTTTAAAAAACGTCATTAGGGATTTAGCAACTTTCACTGGAGAAACTCATCGTATAGTGTTTGATGAAAAATAGGTCATATATGAGCAGAAACCAGAGTCATACCCAAAAGCAGAACTTATAGCGCAGGGCACAGAGAAAAATAAAGTTGATGTAACAAAAAGCAAAACTCAGCTAATTCATTTTTTGGCTATATAGATATTGCATATGGATGAGGAAACCATGGATTTCTTTTTTGTCTCTTTTGTGTTTGTCAAAGCCAAGCATTATACACCTTTATTGTCCCAAAAAATGTATTTACTTTGTTTTAATATTTATTCCTGCATTTTCTTTCATTCTTGATATCTTGTCTGTTATCACTCAAGAAACAACTCTAGTTCAAG
Organism: Rhincodon typus; assembly: GCF_021869965.1. NCBI lineage: Eukaryota > Metazoa > Chordata > Chondrichthyes > Orectolobiformes > Rhincodontidae > Rhincodon > Rhincodon typus. Next base: position 145,941,968 of record NC_063333.1, on the reverse strand, counting down.
TTACTATTTATGTGAAATGGAAATAAAACAATTTGCTAATACATAGCCAGCAGAAACACATTAGACCAAATTTCCATGCTGTAATCAATCACATTTTATGATTTTACTGTAAACAAATTAAAAGCTTTTCTGCCATTAAGCTTTAAAGAAAATGACTGTAATTTGCCACATGAAAGAAAATTGCTCAAAGTATGGATTGTCAATACTGCTTAATATGTATTGTGATGTAAAGAATGTAATTTACTTATATTTTAATCTCATTTATTTTACAGTTGGACTTGAGTAGTGGCATGTGGGATTTGGTCTATGTGTCTGAAGGGGGTTTAATGATTAAATATTTCTCCAGCCAGAGTGAATTCTTTCAAGAAAACAAACAGTAAGACAGCGAGAAAGTAATGGCAAAATACTGTGGACGCTTGAAGTCTGAAACAAAAACAGAAAATTCTGGAGAAACTCAGCAGGTTTGACAGCATCTGCGGAGAGAAAAACAGCTAATGTTTTAAATCAAAAATGATTCTTCTTCAGAAGAGTTGCTGGTGTGTAATGTTACTTCATCTGAAGAGTTTACAAGTGAATGATGTAAACAATGTAGTGTGCTTAGGCTTTCATTTTAAAAGAAACTGGATTTTCTTTAACAATGGGAAATATTGACAGCTTGAAAAAAATCCTTTTTGGGCTGGGGTGTTTTACAGAAGTTGTGGTTGAAGCTGGGTATGAAACAACAGCGGCTCCTAAAAACAAAGTTTAGCTTAGAACTGTTAGGAAAAAGAGTATATCTGTGTTAGGAGCATGGTTTAAAAATTACAGACCAGAAGTGTTTGGTTAAAAATACTGAAGGGGTTATCTGAGAAGGTTTAAGCTCAGCTACATGGATCTTCAGGGACAGGCTATCAATTTTTCCAGACCCAGAAACTACAGTTAAGTTAAGGTCCATAAATATGATAGAGAAGGGATTTTTCTTTTCTCTGGTACAAAGGAGTGCTTTTTGGATCAAGAGGATTAATATTTTATTATGTTTTTCTAAATCATTAAACTTGTGCTTCATGGAAGTAGTTTGGTTTATTCCATACTCTCTTTATTTATTTGCCAAAATAATCTTCTGTTTTACTGATAAAACTGAAGCTGTAGCAGTGTGTTTGAGTTTCAGTGAAAGACCACCTTGATAAACCAAAAGAAAAAAAAAAGATCTGGTAATCCAGATTTCAGCCCAACAATTGATTTGGCCAGTACTAAAATCAGTTCATATCGTAGCAATGTATGTACAGGATATGACATGAAATGCTTCTTACACAAGCAGATTATCCATCAGTATGATAATAAGGACAATCATCTAAACAAGTCGATACTAATGGTATAGCCTCGTGTGACTTAGAAGTCTGTATATACAGTATAGTCTTAGCTTTAATTAGACAAAGGCACTTCATTGAAAGCTTCAGCATTTATGAAATAAAAATGGTCTGAGATGTGTATGAAGGCACCAGATCTGTGAAGATGACACAAACTGTAAATATTGTGCCCTGTATTATAATGGTTTAATCTTACATTTCAAATTGGTTTGTCAGGAATCTGAATTACTGCTGTCAGCATAGACTTGATTGATTTACTATCACGTGTATCAGAATACAGTGAAAAACTTTGTTTACAAGCAGTACAGGCAGATCAGAGTAAGCGAAGGATGTACAGATCAAAAGGACTTAGACAAAAGCATACAGGTTACATTGGACAGGGGCGTGCACTCGGTGAGATCAACATTAACAAGTTATTTGAAGCCAACGAGTCCATTGATCAGTCTAATAATGGCCGGGAAGAAGCTGTTCCTGAACCTGCTGGTGTATGTATTCAGGCTTCTGTATCTTCTGCCTGATGGAAGAGGTTGTAGGAGATCATTACCAGGGTGTGATGGGTCTTTGATGATGTTGGCAGCTTTTCCATGGCAGTGAGCACTCTAAATGAAGTCCATAGATAGAAGGTTAACTTCTGTGATTGTCTGGGCTGTGCCCATAACCTTCCATAGTTTTGTACAGTCCTACACAGACCAGTTGCCATACCAGGACAGTTTGCTTTCAATAGCGCATCTGTAGAAGTTAGTGAGGGACCTTATTGGACATGCCATATTTCCTGAGCTTTCTGAAGAGCAAGGGGCGTTGTTGTGCCTTCTTGACTATCGCACTTATATGGGAAGTCCAGGACAGGTTGTGAGTTACCGTCACTCTGAGGAACTTGATGCTCTCCACCTTCTCAACCACAGTTTGCTGATGTAGAAGGGGCCATGTTCTCCTTCTTTCTTTTTGAAGTCAGTGATCAGTTCTTTAGTTTTGCCGGTGTTGAGGGACAGATTGTTCTCATTGCACCACAACGCCAAACCCTGTATCTCCTTTCTGTATTTTGACGCATCGTTGTTAGATATCTGTCCCACCACGGTGGTGTCATCAGGGAACTTGTAGATGGTGTTCATTCAGAATTTGGCAACAGTCACGGGAGTACAGTAGGGGGCTGAGGATGCATCCTTGGGGGTTCTCCAGTGTTGAGTGTTATTGTGGAGGAGGTGCAGTTACCTATCCTCACTGATTGCGGTCTGTGGGTCAGAAAGTGAAGGATCCAGTTGGAGAGGGCAGAGCCGAGACCAAGGACATGGAGTTTTGAGATCAGTCTGGAGGGGATAATGGTGTTGAAGGTGGAGCTGTAACCAACGAACAGGAGTCTGACATAGGTGTGTTTGTTGCCCAGATGTTCCAGGGATGAATGCAGAGAGAGGGATATGGCTTCCGCTGTGGATCTGTTAGGTCAGTAGGCAAATTGAAGGGGGATTGAGGCAGGTTGGGAGACTGGAGTTGATGTGGGTCATGACCAGCCTCTCGAGCCATTTCATGATTATGGAGGTTGGAACCATTGGATGGTAGTCATTAAGCCACACTGCATGTGCTTTCTTAGGTACAAGGATGATGGTGATCTTCTTGAAGCAAATGGGGACTTTGGCTTGTAAGAGGGAGAGGTTGAAGATGTCGGTGAATGCCTCCACCAGTTGGTCCACACAGGATCTGAGTGCTCGGCCGGGAACACCGTCTGGCCTATCACTTTCCTTGGGTTGACTCCCAGGAAAACCGATCTGACGTCTGCAGCAGTGACAGAGGGAACAGGTGTGTCTGGGGCTATCGGGGCAGGCGTTAGCACGCTGATGGTATCTGCTCAAACCGAGCACAGAAAGCACTGATCGCGTCAGGGAGGGATGTGTCATTGTCCGCTATCTTGCTTTGCTTCGTTTTGTATCCTGTGGATGGTGTTTAAGCCTTGCCATAGGGCGGCGGGTGCCTTGTTGGTTTTGACCTCTAACCTGGTCTGATACTACCCCTTGGCATCCCTGATGGCTTTGTGGGGTCATATCTGGGTTTTCTGTATTGGTCCTGGTCACCTAACTGGAATGCTGGTCTTCAGTAGGGAGTGGATTTCCTGGTGCATCCAAGCTTTACAGTTGGGGAACACTTGGATTGATTTCTTAGGCAAGCAGTCCTCCCCACATTTGCTAATGAAGTCTCTGATGGTGGTGAGGTACTTGTCAAGGTTTTCTGCTGAGTACTCAAGTACGGGTCCAGTCCACCAATTCCAAGCAGTCCCAGTAACAGTTTTCCACAGCCTCGGACCAGCACCGTACTTCCTCTTGTGAAGGGTCCTCCCGTTCAGCTTCTGCTTGTAAGCTAGGAGGAAGAACATAGCGCTGTGATCTGACTTTCGACTTTGATTCTATATAAGGGATATTTTTGGATCATCTCATAATATGATGCAATGCTCAGAGATAATACCTCTAATGACCAACAACAACAGGGTGGTAATCAGCTAAAGAACTAAAAAAAGAGGGAGAAGTGGAACAATATGATGAGTTATACTGGGATGCACTTTTATTCAGGTAGTGGGACCAAATTCAAATCACAGCTTTCCAAAGCGAATTCAATGAATGATGGAAGATGAACAACTTGCAGGGCTGGGAAAAGCTGAAGGGAGTGGGTCTAATTGGATAGCTCTGGCAAAGCGTCAGTACAGCAGCAATGGGCTAAATGGCATCTTTTTTTTGTTGAACCATGCTGTGGAACTCTGAAAACTCAAGCGAATAATTAAGCTTTGGGAGGAGAAATTGGTTGATCAAAATATCTGAGAACATGCTTAAAATGTCTTTTAAGATTATCTTTAAAATTTTGCAAGTGGTGAGCATAGAAAATTAACCTACTTTACTTAGTGATACACGGGATCAAAATTTAACTCTGTTTAAAGGGGTACGGTTTTAGGAAAGTTAAAAATCTGATCTGTAGCACCAACTCATGGAAATCAGAGAAGGATATATACAGTGATATCAAAACGTCTCACTCTGGTCCAGACTAGACTTGATCACTGCTAGTAATTTCAGATGGTGTGATAGAATATCAACAACCTACTAATCATAGCCAATACTCACATGCAGCGAAAATAAAGGCTGTAGCTTGAGTTTGTTAAGTGTTCTCCAGAAGACGTACTTTCATCCTCTGTACCACAGAAACTATAAGACCAGTTTCACCTTCCTGAACACACGCCTTGCCAATGTACCAAACATGACCATCCAATTCAATAAAACATGGCAACTATAACCATTGACTATTTCAAATCCGCAGTTTGGAATTCTACACTGAGCCCCTAAAAAACCTTTAACTCCTGCTCAAAGGAGTTTTCTCATTCTGCAAGTTCCCCTCCAAGTCACACTCCATCCTGCCTGGGTGATATATTGCCATTCCTTCATTGTTGAAGGAGCCTGTTGCATTGGTAATTCACATATAGTATTGTCATGCACATGGTTATATATGAGGTGATTGGCTTCCTCCTGATACTTTGCAATAGTGATCTCACATAAAACAGTGTGATTAAGCTTCTGCTGAAGAAAAGCAATACTTTGAGCAATTACTACTGGAAAAATAAACTCCATTGTCCAGCGAACATGTCATTATCTACCACTCCTTGAGGAACTAAACTAATTGCACAGAGCACTTGGTTGCTGCAAATCTCTCATTTTTCTTAAAAAAAAAACTTTCATCATACTGCTCTTTTAATGACTTTTGCGTAGTCAGGGGTTTGATTAGAATTTCATCCAGCTGACAGGGAGGGTGTGAAAAATTCCCTCTGCCCCTCTTATTAAGGTCTACCATTACAATTGGCATTTTCAATTTAATTTAATGAGGGGAAAAGTTAATAATATATGACTTTGCGTTATATACAGACAAACCTGTGAAAGGCAAGGCATGTACAACACACACAAATCTGACAAATTAAACATTGCCTTGACTTTTGAAAGAAATTATTTAAGAAATGATTTTTGTGCGCGCACGTCTCTCAACCCGCCAATTTCTATCCCGTCCTATTCTAGTTCACAGGTACTGAACTCATCTTTTAAAGGTCAGGAACTAAAATCCAGTTTAAGACTGCAGTGTGGTGAAGAGGCACAGCTACACTTTGGAGGTACTGACTTTTTGGATGAGTTTATTAAATTAAAACCCATCTGCCCTTTCTGCTGGATGTAAAAGGCTCTATCCCAGAAGAAAAACTTGTAAAAATTATGAATCACATGGGACTAGATTAATTTAGGATATCTGGTTGGCATGGATGTGTTGATCTGTTTCCAAGCTGTACAGCTCTATGACTCTATATTCCAAAATGGAGCTCCAGTACAATAAGTATGTTCATTTCCAAGTATTTGTTTCCTTTACTGGCCTTTTCTCTGGGACAGCAAAATGTTGAGGAATTATCCCTGGTAGTTCAGGCCAATTATTTATCCCCAGGTCAATATTTGTTGCCCATCTCTAATATCTCGAGTGGTAATGAGCTGATGTTTTGAACCACTGCAGTGCATGGGATGTAAGGAAATCCACAATATTTTGTAGGGGTGGCACAATGGCTCAGTGGTTAACACTGCTGTCTCACAGCATTGATCGCTTGGGGACCTGAGTTGGATTCTAGCTTTGAACGACTGTCTGTGTGGACTTTGCATATTCTCCTCATGTTAGTGTGGGTTTCCTCTGGGTGGTCCAGTTTCCTCTCAGGTGAATTGGCCATGCTAAATTGCCTACAGTGTCTAGTGACATGCAGGCTAGGTGGATTAGCCATGGGAAATGCAGGGTTATGGGGGTGGGATAGTCTTTGGAGGGTCAGTATGGACTTAATGGCCTGCTTCCACATTGTAAGGATTCTATGATTCAGGAGGAAATTCCAGGAGTTTGATTCAGTCACAATGAAGGAACAGCAGTATCATTCCAAGTCAGGTTGAAGTGTGACTTGGAATGAGAAAAAAAGTCCTTCAAGCAGGTGATGTTACAGGTTGTTTGGGGCTCAGTAGAGATTCCCAGACTGCAGGCGAGAAATAGTTGATGGGTATAGTTGCCACCAGTTAAGATTTGGATGGTCAGGATTGGATACATCGTTGAGTTGTACATTCAGGAAGATGAAATTTGTGTCAATATGACATAGGATAAAGCGAGCAAGAGTTGAGCACAATGAGTCTCAATGGTGCAAAGAATGCGTGTGTATGAAGTTCAAGGCATGGCCAAGATAAAGATGGAAATCTGGTTGAGTCACCAGAACAGACAGTAGAGTCTTTAAATAAAAGACACATTTTAAAAGATGAAGCAAAGTTCTCGGAGGAATACTTTGAAAAGAAGTATAAAGAAATAATAAATGCAGCTGATTTTTGTTTGACACTGTAAATACTTTCAAAGCATAGAGTCCTTATGTATTACAGTTGGTGTATGCCGTGTTGGGACAGTGTCGCTTTAAGAGGTGAATCATGTGACACTGATGAGTCATCAGCCAGTATTCCTGGGCTTCTTCAAACTTGTTTTGATCTTTTGCTGAGGTCACAGCTTTGAAACAAAATGTCCCTGTTGGGTGGCAGTAAACAATGAGTCCTTAGGTTTTTCTTATTTCTGACAGGAGCCTAATAACTGCCCAGTATAGAAAAGGTCTCACCATCTGTTCACTAGTTTCTACAAGAGGGGGAATCCTGTTTATCGCAGAATATGCCCATAATAAACAATAGGTTGTAAGGACGAGTTTGGCTAAGCGGATGAGGATGTCAGTGGAGGGGGACTGGTCGGGCCTGCGGGACAGGAAGAAGCGGAGGGCCTTTAGGCCATCTGTATGGGGAATGCAGGTGTATAGGGACTGGACGTCCATGGTAAAGAGGAGGTGTTGGGGACTGGGGAATTGGAAGTTCTGGAGGAGGTGGAGGGCGTGGTTGGTGTCACGGACGTAGGTAGGGAGTTCCTGGACCAAGGGGGAGAAAATGGAGTGGAGATAGGTGGAGATAAGTTCGGTGGGGCAGGAGCAGGCAGAGACAATGGGTGGACCAGGGCAGTCAGGTTTGTGGATTTTGGGAAGGAGATAGAAGCGGGCGGTGCGGGGTTGGGGAACGATGAGGTTGGAGGCTGTGGGTGGGAGGTCACCTGAAGTGATGAGGTTGTGGATGGTTTGGGAGATGATGGTTTGGTGCTCGGGGGATGGGGTCATGATCAAGGGGGCGGTAGGAGGTGGTGACGGAGAGTTGGCACCTGGCCTCAGCGATGTAGAGGTCAGTGCGCCATACTACAACTGCGCCTCCCTTGTCCGCGGGTTTTATGGTGATTTTGGGATTGGAGCGGAGGGCTGCATGTTCTGTGGGGGAGAGGTTGGAGTTGGTGAGAAGGGTGGAGAGGTTGAGGCGATTGATGTCACAACAGCAGTTGGAGATGAAGAGGTCGAGGGAGGGTAGGAGGCCTTGGGGTGGTGTCGAGGAGGAGGGGGTGTGTTGGAGGCGGGAGAAGGGGTCAGTAGAGGGAGGGTTAGGCTCACGGTTGAAGTAGTAAGCGTGGAGGCGGAGGCGGCGGAAAAACTGCTCAATGTCCAAACGTGACCGGTATTCGTTGATGTGTGGGTGGAGGGGGACAAAAGTGAGCCCTTTACTGAGGACTGACCGTTCGTCCTCAGTAAGGGGGAGGTCTTGGGGGATGGTGAAGACGCGGCAGGGCTGGGTGATCCAGTTTCCTCTGGAGCTGATGGCTGTGGAGGCGGTGGGCGGAGCGACGTCGGCGTCGGCTGTGGGCGGAGTTGCGTCAGCAGTGGCGGTGGGCGGAGTTGGCACCACCCACGCCCTCCACCTCCTCCAGAACTTCCAATTCCCCGGTCCCCAACACCTCATCTTTACCATGGACATCCAGTCCCTGTACACCTGCATTCCCCATACAGATGGCCTAAAGGCCCTCCACTGACACCCTCATCCGCTTAGCCGAACTCGCCCTCACCCTCAACAACTTCTCTTTCAATTCCTCCTACTTCCTACAGACAAAGGGGGTGGCCATGGGTACCCACATGGGCCCAAGCTATGCCTACCTCATTGTCGTTACGTGCAACAATGTCTCTTCCGTACCTACACTGGCCCTAAACCCCACCCCTTCCTCCGTTACATTGATGACTGTATCGGCGCCGCCTTGTGCTCCCACGAGGAGCTCGAACAGTTCATCCACTTCACTAACACCTTCCATCCCAACCTTAAGTTCACCTGGACCACCTCTAATACCTTTCTCTCCTTCCTGGACCTCTCTGTCTCCATCTCCGGCAACCACCTGGAAACCGATATCCATTTCAAGCCCACCGACTCCCAGAGCTACCGAGAATACACCTCCTCCCACCCACCTTCCTGCAAAAATGCCATCCCCTATTCCCAATTCCTTCGCCTCCGCCGCATCTGCTCCCAGGATGAGGCATTCCACTCCCGTACATCTCAGATGTCCTCGTTTTTCAAGGACCACAACATCCCCCCCTCAGTGGTTGAGAACGCCCTTGACCGTGTCTCCTGCATTTCCCACAACTCATCCCTCACACCCCTCCCCACAATAACAACCAAGACAGAATCTCCCTCGTCCTCACGTACCACCCCACCAACCTCCAGATCCAATGCATCATCCTCCGACACTTCCGCCATCTGCAATCTGACCCCACCACCAAAGACATTTTTCCCCTCCCCCCCTTATCTGCTTTCCGGAGGGACCACTCTCTCCGTGACTCCTTTGTCCGCTCCACACTCCCCTCCAGCCCCACCACACCCGGCACTTTTCCCTGCAACCGCAGGAAGTGCTACACCTGCCCCTACACCTCCCCCCTCGCCCCCATCCCAGGCCCCAATAAGACTTTCCACATCAAGCAGATGTTCACCTGCACATCTGCTAATGTGGTATACTGCATCCGCTGTTCCCGTTGTGACCTCCTCTACATCGGGGAAACCAAGCGGAGGCTCGGGGACCACTTTGCAGAACACCTATGCTCGGTTCGCACTAAACAACTGCACCTCCCAGTCACGAACCATTTCAACTCCCCCTCCCATTCCTCAGACGACATGTCCATCCTGGGCCTCCTGCAGTGCCACAACGATGCCACCCGAAGGTTGCAGGAACAGCAACTCATATTCCGCTTGGGAACCCTGCAGCCCAATGGTATCAATGTGAATTTCACAAGCTTCAAAATCTCCCCTCCCCCTACCGCATCCCAAAACCAGCCCAGCTCATCCCCGCCTCCCTAACCTGTCCTTCCTCCCACCTATCCCCTCCTCCCATCTCAAGCCCCACTCCCATCCCCTATCTACTACCCTCATCCCGCCCCCTTGACCTTTCCGTCCTCCCTGGACTGACCGATCTCCTCCCCACCTACACTCATCTTTACTGGCTCCATCCCCGCCTCTTTGACCTGTCTGTCTCCTCTCCACCTATCCTCTCCTCTATCCATCTTCTATCCGCCTCCCACTCTCTCCCTATTTATTTCAGATCCCCCTTAAGAAATGGGGGGAGGGGAAGAAGGGTCTCGGCCCGAAACGTCAGCCTTCCTGCTCCTCTGATGCTGCTTGGCCTGCTGTGTTCATCCGGTTGTACACCTTGTTATCTCTTTCTGCTAACTGCAAACCACTCTACTCCTGCAGAAAGATGCAAAGCCACTGCTGCTGAAGCTAGAAACCTCTTCATCAGTTAGAAACCTCCACAAAGGAAGGTCAGATTCCAGGGTCTCAACTTCAGTAAAGAAAGAATTTTAAAAAATTCAAATTCAATCAAGATACGTTGCTTAATATGATGGAGTGCTTAGAATTAAATAAATTTGCTCCTCGATATCCTCTCTCTATGAATCACTTCAGAGGGAACCCTGAAAAGAATATTCACTATACAATATTCTGAGCACAAAGGAAACATGAATAGCTGGAGGCAATGGCAGCAAAACTTTAAGTGCTCAAGGGACAACTTCAACAGCACTATCCCACTAGTTTGGTAAATCTAACAGATATATCTATCTTAAGAATTTTCCACTGCTGTAATAGAAGTTGGAAAATTCTGTACATCAATGATACCTGAAACAACTTGTTAATATTCCCTTGCAGAGTTCCAAATAGACTTGCAAAATATCCATTTAAACTTTTTCTTTAGCTAAATATCTTCTGAAGATACTATCTTTTGGCACTCATTTGCTAATGTTTCCTGTGGGTGAACTCTGAACTAAAGCACCGTATTAGGAAGTGTCTCTTGCATTCAGTTAAAAACTACATGGACAGTCATCTGGAGTCCAATCTTTTCATAGACTTCTGGAACGTTGAAACAGGTAACCAGCCCATCACATCCCTACTGGTGTGCTAATGCTTTAAGCCTTATTCTTATTTCAACTCGCCCTATTAACATTATCCTCCATTCCCTTCTCCATCATGCACTTACTTAGCTTCCCAAAAATACATTGGTGCTACTCAGCTCTCCTATGTCTTGTGGAAGTGACCTCCATATTCAACCACTCTCTGCGGCCATGCTTTGGATGGAGTGCAGGGATAATTTATGAAATTAATTCCTGGGATGGCAGGAATGCCATAGGAGGAGAGATTGAGTTGGTCAGGATTGTATTCCGTGGCGTTTAGGAGAATGAGGGGAGATCTTAGAAAGATATAAAATTCTAACAAGATCAGACAGATTAGGTACAGGAAGGATGTTCCCAATGGTGGGGGAGCCCAGACTCAGGAGTCAAAGTTTCAGGATGAAGGGTAAACATTTTATGACTAAGATGAGAAATTTCTTTACCCAGAGATTGATGAACCTGTGGAATTCATGACCACAGGAAGTGGTTGAGGCCAAAACATTGTGTTTTAAAGAAGGCAGTGATAGACAGCTCTTGTGGCTAAAGGGATTAGCATACTGAGTTCGAGCAGGCTTGAAGGGTTGAATAGCCTACTCCTCCTACAATCTTCTATATTTCTATGCTTTCTCCTGACTTCCTCATTGGATTTATATTCATGACTAATAGTCCTGGACAACTTCGTGTGGCAGGTGGAGTTTAATTTAGGTAAAATGTGAGGTGTTGCATCTATGTAAGACAATCAAGGATAGGACTTACGCAGTTAATGGTTGGGCACTAGGGAGTGTTGTCAAACAGAGACACCTATGGGTTCAGGTACATAGTTCCTTGAAAGTGATGTCACAGGTAGACAGGTTAGTGAAGAAGTTGTTTGGCACGCTTGCCTTCATTGGTCAGAGCACTGAGTATAGGAGTTATGATGTCATGTTGCGGTCGTACAGCATATTGGTGTGGCCACTTTTGGAGTACAATGTACAGTTCTAGTTGTGCTGCTTTGGGAAGGAATTTGGAAAGTTTGCAGAAAAGATTTACAAGGATGTTACTGGGACTAGGGGAGAGGCTGGATAGGTTGGGACTTTTTTTTCCCTGGAGCATAGAAGTTTGAGGGGTGTCCTTGTAGACATTTATAAAATCATTGTGGGGCACAGAGAAGATGAATAACAAATGTTTTTTTTCCCCTAAGATAGCAGAGTCCAAAACTAGAGAGGATAGGTTTAAGGTGAGAGGGGAAAAGTTTAAAAGGGATCGGAGGGGCACCCAGAGGGTGGTTCATATGTGAAATGAACTGCCAGAGGAAGTGGTAGATGCAGGTAAAGTTACAACATTCAAAAGACAGGTACATGAATAGGAATGGTTTAGAGGGATATGAGAAAAATGCAGGTAAATGGATTAGTTTAGTTTGGGAAACCTGGTTGGTATGGACCTGAGTTGGACCAAAGGGTCTGTTTCTGTGCTGTATGCTGTCTCTCTGGGTTAGCCCTTTGTAATTTTAAAGATCCAAAGTCACCTCATGGGTCTTCTCTTTCCAAGAGAAAGGATCAGTAGCTTTCAGTTTATCGTTATAGCTGCATTTTCTCAGTTTTGGCATCATATTTACAAAAAAAATCCCACATCCAATGTCTTTTGTCAATAATTTATGGGAAGTGAGAATTTCTGCATGGATCTAGCCAATGACATCCACATTCCATGAACAAAAGAGAAGATAATTGTCCATCCCTAATTGCCCTGCGGAAGGTGAAGGTGGTAAGTTACTTTCTTGAATCACTACAGTTCATATGGTGTATCATACGCACATGAGCAAATAGGGAGCAAGTCCCAGAATTTTAATCCAGTGACACAGTGAAGAAATGGTGATAAACTAATAATAAGCTTTTTTAAAAAAACAATAGAAGTATTCGAGCATTTAAAATAAAAAAAAAATCAACTTTCAAAGGGAGCTTTATCGACCCACTCCATCAAATGATCCAGCCTAAATTTGTGCTCCTGGATTGCGAATGCTGAGTCAAGACATTTCCCAGCTCTGCAAACCTGAGGCAGGAGATAATGGCCCCTAAGCTGGTACTTGTGCCCTGAGGTGACAGGGGTCTGTAGGAGTCAGGCTGGTTTGATGCTCCAACATGGTGTCAATGCTTTTACAAAAAAATGATAAAACATAAACCTACATCCAACCCTCACAAACTGACAAAAAATGCCCCTTATATACCAGCCCCATCACCTCAAGCTCCTCTACCCTACCCTCTGTGATCCTTTTATAACCTCCGCGTGAGCCTAATGCCCTCTAATCACTAATCATGTATTCACTTCGCCAACCTATGACCACCATTCACCCACTTTCACTGCCTTTTATGTCTTCAATGTGAAGGGCCAGTTAACTCAGTTGGCTGTATAGCTGATATGTCATGCAGAGTGTTACCAACAGTGAGGGTTCAATTCCCACACCAGCTGAAGTTACCATGAAGGACTCTCTTTCTCAGCGTATTCCCTTGCCAGAGGGGTGGCACCTCTCAGGTTAAACCAACAGAAGTGACCTGCCTAATTAGGGAAAGCTCCATGATATGGTAAGACTATGGCAACTTTATCTTTATTACCAACCCATGCCCTATTCACAGCCCTCATCACTTAAACCCTCCATGCCAGCTCACCCAGTGTCCACCACGGGCAGACCTCAGGGAATATATTGAGATGATAGAATAAAGCTCAATGTCTCTTGCAGACTTCACTATTAAAGAAAACACTCATTCATATAAGCCTGTACAGAATATAGATACTTGTCCCATTTCATATTCCTTTATTTAAAGCAAATATTAAATTTAACTGATTGAAAAAAGTTATAGAATTCATTGTGATTTTTCAAGAAACCTAAACACAGTTGGATCTGTCGATCAAACTATGAGATGGGATTTACCCCCATGTGATTATGGTGGGTTATGCAAACAGTCATGAAGCACTACAAGTCTTTCTAGCCCTTCATTTTCTTACCAAACTGAAATAAATCATTTTAAAACAATTTTTATTCCAAATATTTAAAAGGCAAGTTTCAAATATCTTAACAGCTCTCAATTTAAGTACTTTCTACATTCCTTTAGCAATCCCTAAGGGTATTTTACATCTCCTTTAAGGCACCTAATATTCCTTAAATGTGTTTAGGACAAAATCCAAAAAAATGTGCCATACTTATCTAAAAAGGTGTCCTGCCTCTTCAAGGACTTGACAACATGAATGACCAGCTCCTTCCAGATTTAATCTGCAGACATCATCTTCCCCACACCTAGCTAACAAAAATCAGACAAAAAAAAACTTTAGGCAGTTGTTATTACATGTTAGTAACTGCATCTGTGAACCATGGATGTGCAACGTGTCCCCCTTTCCCTTCATTCTCCCTTGTTGCCAACTGGAGAGATGTCAGCGCTTAGCTTTGTTCTTTTTCCAGATGTGTCTCAGGCATAGACAGAGGTGCTCCAGCATGTCAGTCACTCAAACTAGATGATACCTGTACCTTCCCAACAGCCTCAAAGTGCAGCTATAAAACAGGGTTCAAGGAGATCATGAACAATACCTGTATAGTTGCCTAAAAATCCAGACATATCCACATGAAAAAAGGGAACGGTAATCTCTAATTAGATAGGGCTGTGAAACAAATATTTTAAGGCCATTGGCACACGACTAGAAACTCTCCAGATTATTGGCCTTATATTCAGCCTCTTGTAGCCTCTGTTAAGTCATCACAAATACTTTCTGTGGAAGCTCTGATGTTGGCCTCAATACTTTCCCTGGTAACATCTTCCACCTTTCTCAATCCTTGTGAGCATCTTAGACGCCAAACCTGCAGGTCCTTCCAAAGATCAGGAACCAACATTTCAAAAAGAACCACCATTTGTGTGATAGCATCGAGATCAGCAAAGCAGAATCTCTGTTTTGATCAGCATAGTATTTTAGTCTTATGCACAGTTATTGGCATGCTGCAGAACGCTTTTTACTGTTTTACTTATTATCTTATTATTGACTTTTAGCAGCTGGTTGCAACTTTAACAGCATGTGGAATATTCAGTTAAATATGACATGTTTCAAAAAAAAATCCTATGGATCCATTGATCTTGAAGACAACCTCATGGAGTCAGTCTTCATTCAAGTCAGTTGCAACACAATGTCTCCTCTTCGGTGCTGTATGTGAACTGTGTAAAATGTAGCGGGCACTGAGATTCTGTTTGCACTTCAGTGAGGTTGAATGGAAGGTCAACAGAACCACCAAAACAGGCCAATTTCTTCCAGAGGTTACAGTGATTTCCAGCCAGTGTGAGAGCAGGAGAAGAATCTGCAGAACCTCACAGCCTGCCTGCATTCAGAACTTGCTGTGCATATTAAGCACGCACCGCTCCTGAGAGAAAAAATTACACAATAATCTATTGGGGCTAGTTGCATCTGGCCTGGAACAATGCTGCTGCTTATTCTGACTGAAGTAATTTGGATGATTTATAAAATGAACTTCCGCTTGAATTTCAAATAGGTGGAAACTGCCTGGCACAGCCCCCTGATATTTCCTTTTCAGAAAATAGCATCTTCAAGTGCAGGTCCTTCCAAAGGTCAGGAACCAATATTTCAAAAAGAACCACCATTTCTGTGATAGCATCGAGATCAGCAAAGCAGAATCTCTGTTTTGATCAGCATAGTATTTTAGTCTTATGCACAGTTATTGTGTACTGTGTAAAGCTAAGTATTCCAAAAACAATTCCATGTAAAAGTCTATTACTTAAGCTTAAAAAAAACAGCAGGGGATAGAAATTAAAACTGAGGACAGGACAAGGATTGGGTCAAAATGTAGAAATTATCCCATCCCATAGCCCTCTGAGATCACCGTGCATCTCCAGTTCTGACCTGTCGGGTGAATCTCTAGTTTTACCAATTCCTCAAATTGGGAAGACATGCATGCACCTACCCGATCTCTGGAATTTGCTCACACTCTAACCTCTCTGTCCTCGACCTTGCAAAGCTGCAAGAGTGAACAGCAGATCATTCCTTTAATTAGGAACTTTACAGCATTCTTCACACATTTTGCACCCAGACCCCAGGTTAAGTTCCTTACCTTGTACCACCTCCAAACAGGATACCCCAAACTGTTAAGCTCCCAGCTGAGGATGAACTGGTTCCCTTTCCTCATTTTCACTCACACACACACATACACACCCTCAGTTGGCTGCTACGGGGTTAATTAAAAAAAAATCCTTTCCCTCGTGGATTTTTTTTTCCCAGACCTAAATAAACTTATGTTTTAAATGCAACCAACTTAACCAGGCTTTCTTGAATTAACAAAGAGTGAGTGTTTTAATTACTAAACAGGAAGAGAATTTGTAATTCAACAGACACAAACTAAAAATAACAGGTGAGCCCAAAAGGATAAGATAAAGACATTGGCTCAGAGACTGATCCATTTCATGAAGAATGGATAGTTGAAATTCTCAGCCTTTGTACTGGACGTTGGTCATTGAAATTTGTTATTTTTTGAATGTTTTGATCTGTAGACCGATTAAAGTCATTTAATCCTAATTACCCTTTTTAACTGGTTTGCAGCACTTAAAGAGAGACATCTTCTTTCACCTGCAATACAAAGACAACTAGAGGATAGTTCTTCAACACTGCTCTTCAAAGCACACTAATACTGGATGGTACACATGAAAGTGTTCAGTTCCACTAGATCACTCCAGTAAAGTTGAAATTTCTTTTTAAAGTCCTTGTCTTCAAAGAGAAATACTTTGAAAAGCAAAGATAGTCAACCACATTGGATCTGGAGTGACATATAGGTCAGGCTGGGTAGGATGGCAGATTTCCTTCCTTAAAAGGGCATTAGAACATAGAATATAGAAGAGTACAGCACAGTACAGGCCCTTCTGCCCACAATGTTGAGCTGACCTATTATCCTACCAAGATCAATTTACCCTGCATACCTTACATTTTACTATCCTCCATGTGCCTATCCAAGAGTCGCTTAAAAGTCTCTAAAGTATCTGACTCCACTACCATTGCCAGCAGCGCATTCCACACACCCACCACTCTGTGTGAAGAACCTACCTCTGACATCTCCCCTATACCTTCCTCCAATCACCTTAAAATTATGCCCCCTCGTAATAGTCATTTCTACCTTTAGGGAAGCAGATGTGTATTCCTTAACAATTGACAATGCTCACTTCACTTTTGTACTCTTGATTCCATAACTTAATTTATTTAAAATTCAACCATCTGCCATGGCAAGATTCAAGCTCCCCAGAACATTACCTGGGTCTCTGGATTAGTAGTCTTGTAATAATACCACTCGGCCATTACCTGCTCCTAGGACACTCAATATCACGTTCAAAAATTTCAGAAATGTACCCTCTGCTCAGTTTTAAATTATTTGTCTTTGTAGGTTTTGGTTTTACTTTCTTTCTTTACTTTTAGGGTCCATTGAGTCATTCTTAGGCCATTCACACCTCTTTTAGGAACATTTTATTTACACTTCTTTTCCCCATTGCCGCTCCCTTTGATTATCCATCACAATCTCTTGTGCCATTGAATTCTTCCAGTCTCCCAGCTTATCTCCTGTCTATCATTTGCTGCTTAAAGCCGACAAGATTGCAATTGTTCAAACAGTTCTGAAGAAAGACATCAACTTTCATTGTAGGACTTTGGATACATCTCTGACAATAAGGACTGTAATGATTGAAGAAATCAAATCACCGCCTTCAAGGGCAATTAGGGATGAGTGAGAAATGCTAGCCTGGGCCAGCAATGCCCAGATCCTAGCAAAGAAATACATTTTAAAAATGATAGCAATCCTGGCTTCAAGTGACCTACTCAATGAAAAGCTTATGAAGTAGAGTTATTGTTCAATCATCAAATGCCTGCCTTTTCAGATGGAAAGTCTTCAAGCTGAGCAAGAAAAGAACAAGATTTGCCCATTTTACAACAACTCCCACAACCTCTGGACATTTCAAAGCACTTCAGATTCAGAGGGACTTCTGTGTCGCTGTCGTTGCTGTAGTGTAAGTAACATCATGACCAACACAGACACAGCATGCTCTCATGAAAAATGTTATTTAGTGATGTGGATTCAGGACATGAGGAAGTAGTAACACATGATCCTTTAGGTTCACCTTGGAATATATAAGTGAACTTCCCGAACAAGCTAAATACAAGACTGTGGTTATTTGCAGAGGACTGTGTGGTTCACACATCAAAATCACAGCAAAATGATCTTCAAGATACAAAACAAATGTCGGAACCAATGGGATTCAGGTCCAAAAATGCTGCATTATGTGTATTCCCAACAAAAAGGAACTGCAAACAGATAACGTCAAGGCCCATTATCAAATTCTTCATCAAATAGTTACATAACTGTGCCTCTAAGTTCATCTTAAAAACAACCTTCAGTTGGAATTCTACATTCAGCAGCTAACATCCAAAAGCAAACATGGTTCTCAGATTTCTGAGGAGCATCTTTGGTATTGCAACAAAACATCAGAGTTCTAGATTGCTAAAAGTTTGTTTATCCAATCCTGGAGTATGAAGGTTGTATGTGGGATCCTTATAAAGGTAATATATATAAATAAGGATGATGTAGAGGTGCCAGTGTTGGACTGTGGTGCATTAAGTCAGAGGTCAAAGGACACCGTGTTCTAGTCCAGTAGGTTTATTCGAAATCATAAGCATTTGGAGTGCTGTTCCTTCATCGGGAGAAGTTTACATCTGATGAAGGAGCAGCGCTCTACATGCTTGGGATTTCAGATAAACTTGTTGGACTATAACCTGGTGTTGTGTGATTTCTAACTCTATATAAATAAGAATTAAGCAATTCTAAGAAGTGTTGCGCAAATCAGTACAGGAGAAGCATGCTACCACATCCTTAATCAAAGATTTGGAATGAAAGTCATGGCAACAAAGGAAGAAGGAAAATCAACAGACCAAGCCGATAAAATTTGGTCTAAAATTAACAGGAGCACGTACCTGGTGCTCTCTGAAATTAAAAGAAAACTAGGTAGATATCTGCACAAACTACACAAGTTTCCATGATAGTGTGTTAACATTCTTTCTTCCCAGAGACAATCCCACAATGAAACAAGGTGCCAAAGGAAATAGTCACAGGCTCCATCACTAAAAATCTCCAAGAACCACCTCTAGATTACATTCATAAGTATGTTTTCCATCATCAGAGCAACCACTCTTCAGATCATGAGATAGTAGGAACTGCAGATGCTGGAGAA
>NC_063333.1:145905478-145922696 GCF_021869965.1 Rhincodon typus | reverse complement strand
TCATCCAGCTCTACACCTTGTTATCTCACTCTTCAGGTCATGTTTGGTTTAGCTAGTTCTGCTTATACAGATGTTGCTGGTACACTGATGTTAGTCTGTGATGTCAACACAACCAGAGCAGAAGTAGAGAGGGTCATGGTCTAACCTTCTGTCTGAAAGAAACACAATCTCTAATGATGCCACATTTCTTCAGTATTCCAGTGGAGCATCAGCTAAGCTTCTTGTGCAAGTGTGAGGGAACCCACCTATGCCCACGATTTTTAACTGCATGCCTATCCTTGGTGGGGGTTGGGATTGGTGTCTTAGATCCATAACTTTCTGGCTCAAGCTGAGGACATTGAAGAGGTCAGTAACTCTGAAGACATGGCCTGTTTTGCTTAGTTGGAAAGTCCTGATTGGACTCCCTACTCTGGACTTTTTTGGAATGGGTTTTGGCCTGGACCTTGACTTCCTAGAATGGCAGATTTCCCATCATCATGAGGGAATGCAGGTGCTTGAAGCTTATCTGGGTGGTTGTGTCTCAGAGTGCTCCGAGGTCTCCACCCAACACCACATCATGGATAAGGACTTGCTTTCCAGACAGTTGCTCCCTGATCTTGTGTTAACTTGATGCCAGCCCTACTGACTTCCCAAAGGTAAGACTCCCAGAGGGTTTGTGTTAGTTCGTTTTGATGGGCAGCTATTTTGTTGAGCCCATCTGCTAGGATTGTAGACTGTGAATGTTTGGGCTAAAATAGAAGGAAAATCTCCCCTGAAAAAGGGCACAAAAGCTTCATAACCTCTCTCTCTTTGGCAAAGTGAGAGTGAAGGAGAAGTCCAGACAAGGAGATCCATTGAGCAGACAAAGCTCAAAGAAACTAACTCCAAACCCCAACCAATTAAACGTGTTCACAGAGAAAGAATCTGCCAATGGACCCAAGTGTCCTAATGGAGCATTCTTCTCCATTTCTCTCGGCAGTTTGACAACCGCAATCAATAACGGATTAGTAAAATCAGAGAAGGTTTGTGATGCACAGCTTGCTAAACACTAAAACTCATCTCTTAATGGATATTGTTTCAGTTGTTTTATACTTTATGGCATTTCCTTGCTCAAGTTTCCTTGCCATTTACAATGAGCGATTATGTTGAATTTCCATTAAACTCAGTCAATTCGTAATGCCAACTGTGTAAAAATAAAATCATACAGGAACACTGCACAGAATTACAAATAGTTAAGAAGTTGTTCAATGTTCTGCTTTTTTCTCTTGATTGGCACTTTGCATTGATTAAGATCTGCTGTGTTGTTAAATCATGAGTCAACTTAAATCTTTCAACTTCACCCAAAGCACTTTTAACATTATAAATGGAATACTAAGAGTGTTAAATTATTCTTCCTGATGCTCAGTCTGTTGTGATGAGGCACACAAAGCTAAGACTTACTTTTTTTCCTATTCTTTTTCCTGAACCACTCTGCAAGTGCAATGTGCATCCTTCTGTAGACCAAAACTTCTATTGTGGACTGACTTCTCAGGAAAGGGAGCTCCTGATCCTCGGCTCTGACCGTAGATAATCTGGTAAGAAATCACTTCATATTTCACATGGAATTCTGAGGACTGGGGGACAGATACACATTGTGTAGCCCTGCCTATCCTGAAATGTTCAATTGGACTTCCACTGCTATTACAGTCAGAGTCTAGTACAATTCCTCAGGAAGTTCAGAGTCCTTCAATTTCTGTTTGACCATCAGTGACTTGTGCATATATTTAACCAAGCTCTCAGAGTCCTTTGGGATTTCCAGTCAATGACACATAATGGATAAGGACTTGCACTCTGGGGTGCCTGCTCCCAACAGCACACCAAATTCAACTAAAATGATGTGTTGCAGAATCCCAATTTATGGGGGAATCCACGGCTGAATTATCCATTAAAAAAGAAACAAATTAAGCAGTAATTTTCCTGGTAGATGTTTTTGGCATACTCCAGTTCATATGGATGAGTAACTTGGACAATATTGAGTCAAAGAGAAAGATGAACATATCCAAATCGAATAGTTTGGCATCACTCAGGAAAAGCTATTGAAAGACTGTTGACTACCCAGCATGAATAACTTGTTCAGTAATGGTTAATGAAGTGCTAGTCAAATATTCAAGCTCTAGAGGGTAGTTGTGGAGGGATGTTTTTCTGACCGGAGATCTGTGACCAGTGGTGTTCCTCAATGATCAGTGCTGGGAACTCTGTTTATAATATATACAAATGATTTGGTTGAAAATGTAAGTGGTCAGATTACTAAATTTGCAGATTGACACAAAATGGTGTGGATAGTGAGGAAGGTCATCAATGGATGCAGCAGGATATAGATCAGTTGGAAAGTTGGGCAAAGAAATGCCAGATGGTATTTAATCTGGAAAAATATGTGCGAGATGCTGCCTTTTGACAGGTTAAAAGCAAGAGGAAAATATACAGTAAATAGCAGGGCCCTTAGAAACATTTATGTATAGACTTTGCAAGTCCATGGCTTCCTGAAAGTGGCAACACAAAAAATAAGATGGTAGAGATGCCATTCGGCATGCTTACCTTCATCGGTCAGGGCATTGAGTTTAAAAGTTGGCGAGACATTTTGCAGCTGTATAAAACTTTAGTTAGGCCAGATATGGAATATTTTGCGCAGTTCTGTTCGCCACATTATAGGAACGGTGTGGAAACATTGGACAGGGTGCAAAAGAGGATAACCAGGATGTTGCATGGATTGGATTGTGTTAGCTCTAAGGAGAATTTGGACAAACTTGGACTGTTTTTGCTAACCTTGGAATATTGTGTTCAGTTTTGGTCACTTCATTATAGGAAAGATGTGGAAGCTTTAGAGAGGGTGCAGAGGAGATTTACCAGGATGCTGCCTGGACTGGAGGGCAGGCCTTATGAGGAAAGGTTGAGAGAGCTAGGGCTTTTTCATTGGAGCGAAGAAGGATGAGATTGTTAGAGGTGTACAAGATGATGAGAGGCATAGATAGAGTGGATAGCCAGAGACTTTTTCCCAGGGCAGAAATGACTATTACAAGGGGGCATAATTTTAAGGTGATTGGAGGAAGGTATAGGGGGAGATGTCAGAGGTAGGTTCTTCACTCAGAGAGTGGTGGGCGTGTGGAATGCATTGCTGGTGGTGATAGTGGAGTCAGATACTTTAGAGACTTTTAAACAACTCTTGGATAGGCACATGGAGGATAGTAAAATGTAGGGTATGCAGGGTAGATTGATCTTAGAGTAGGATAATAGATCGGCACAACATAGTGGGCCGAAGGGCCTGTACTGTGCTGTACTGTTGTATGTTCAGTGTTGGATGCTGAAGGGTAACCTGATAGACGCATAGGATTAAGGAGCTATGAATAGGGTGAATAGACAGAGTCTTTTACCCAGAGTGGAAATGTCAAATACCCGGAGGCATAGGTTTAAGGTGAGGGGGGAAATATTTAAAGGGGATGCGTGAGGAAACCTTTTTTTGCAGAGATTGGTTGGTACCTGGAATACACAGCCAGGAGGTAGTAGAAGCAGATACGATATAGTGGCATTTAGTCAGATAGACGAACAGGCAGCGAATCGAGGGATATGGGCCATGTGTAGGCAGATGGAATTTGTTTAGACTGGCATTATGGTCAGCACAGACATGGTGGGCCAAAGGGCCTGTTCCTGTAGTCTATTGTTCTTTGTCTAATGTTCTATGTTCTGAAAGCAATGCTGAGAATAACCATCACACTGATTTTTAGAATCAAACAACTGAGATATTAGGGAATTTTGGGTTTTTCATTTTGAAAGAACGTACCAGGGAATGATATTACAGGTGTCCACACAAGGGAATCCCTACAAAGACAATTGAAAAACCAATAAGCAGGATTTCATTTTTGAAATTTTTGCTGTAACAAATTGAATAAAATCAATATAATTCAGACATTAGTTGACAGGCAAAAGATATTTCAAACAATGAGGTAAATTCCACTTTAAATAATTGATGCAACAAAAGTGAGCCTTAATTGGTTACGCCTTCATGCAATATTTCCCATACAAGTGTGGCATCAAGAGCAATCTCAGTCTTTCTAATTCAGTCTCTGCCCTGTTGACTTTCTCATGTCCACACAATTATTTTGACGCTTGAGTCACCGGCAGACATAATCCATTTGAATAATCCAGACATGATCAACACTAACAAACGTGCACATCAGTGAACCCTCTCCCACTTTAGTCGCAACAGTCCTGATGGCACAGAAAATGCCTTCTCTGAACCCTTTTTAAGTGATCCAGTGGGTTCTAAGAAGTGAAACAGCAGAAAATTGTCTTGCCCAACCAATAATGCTTCAGCCTTGTTGTTTTCAGTTCTCCATCCTTTCCAACTGTATAATGCACGCAGCCTCTGCTCTATTCTCTGACACCTACTTCAACACCAGGATCTGCCTGGAAACTGTCAAACAGAAAACTGCTCTATTCTGAGAGCGAGAGATAACAAGGTGTAGAGCTGGATGAACACAGCAGGCCAAGCAGCATCAGAGGAGCAGGAAAGCCGACATTTTGAGTCTGGACCCTTCTTCAGAAAATTCTGACAGTATCCAGTTTGCTTCCAACTTGCATGAATTCTCAGCATTTAGTGAACCGCCAATCTGACTGGCCCAACCCACCGCCATTAATTTTCTATTTACCCTTTGTTCTTAGCTCTGCATTCCCCCAAAAATGTCTCAATCCATATGGATATTTCTTGACAACTAATAAGTCACACGATGTCTGGTCACAAAGTGGTAACTTCCCTTTCTCTGGATGAAAATCTTTGAGCTCAAGTCCTACACCAGGATTTAGTGGCTATGGTAGTGTTTCTAATATGTCCAAACAGAAAATCCTTCCAATACAGCCTGATGGCAGGCAGTAAGAATGAAAGAGATTCCTGGGCAGTCATCCTGCAGAAACCAATGGCAAACCTCTCCTAACTGCGAGCTACTTCAATAAATGTCAATAGTCCTACCCCTCAGAAATGAGTACAGGTGAAAAGACAGAAATTCAAGTTACAAATTAGAAACAAGAGTAGAGTCCCTAGCTCCTTGAGCCTGTTTCAGTTTTCAGGAGCATCACAGCTAAGCCGATTCCTCCACAATCTCACCCAACCCTGATAATCTTTCAGAATGTTGTCAGAATCAAAAGAAAACCTAAGCTTCAATAAGAATACTCCCTAGGTCACCATTACATTCAAGGGACATTGCACAAAAGACAGTGAAGACTTTTCCCAAAGCCCATGTGTTACCACAATACAGTAAAGACCCTGTGACCTGGATCCCAAACATTAGGAATTCTTATGCAACTGACATCCGAGATCCAAAAGAGGAATTCTGGATGCTTGGGATCCAGGTCACGGAAAATCTAATGGCATTAACTGTTGGAGAGGAGGAATGGATCAGATGCTTCATTAAACCTAGTTCAAGATTTACCTAATCAATAAGGAAAGAACCCTATATAATGGCCAAGTATTCCAACATTAATGAGTGATCCTAGCTGCTCATTTTTAAAACACACAATCATCTGGTGGTAGGATGAGTCTAGTATTCCCATTTGTTTTTCTCAGAACCAGCAGATTCTAGTAACCAGCAATGCCCCATCCATTCCCCAAGTATGCCAGAAACTACGGCAGATTGCTGTACAGAAAAAGAACAGAAGTTCTAAAAAATACAAGAGTAACGTTTGGAGTGTTTTCCCTTTGGAGTGTACACTGGTCAATGCATGGAATGCACTTTGGACTCAATCTGGGAGGTGAAAACACTGAAATATTTTAAGAAATAAATCGATGTTCTGAGTGGGACCAATACCCTTTATTTTCATGAATGGATGAATTAAGATGGTCAAATGGATTTGCTCATTGAGCCTGTGTGACCATTATGCCGATCTTCACTGTTCTGAGTGTGACGTGACATTGATTGACTTGAGCACATTAGTCTGTTAGAATCAGGAATTGTATAATGTAATGTAGTTCACAGTGATGGAGTTGTCTTGTTCCCCAGATGATCAATTTAATGAATTGATCGGTTATACCAAATGTTCTGCTCTAAAATCTAATGCTTTAAAAGTCCAATTCGTCATGGTGCCCTATTCTTTTCTATTGCCTGGTATATGTCCTGCTTCAAGTATATACAAAATATTCTTTAGAACATTTGAATTTGTATTTGCTTATCTTTTTGTTGGTGTAATCTGGGTCTTTGCAAATTGCAATCAAGAAATGGTTTCTTCTCAATATCTGTTTTTTTTAAACCTGTCTGGCAGAAGTCTGACTATTATTGTTAGAGTTCTTACTGTGAAAGAGGTGAAAGAGAAAACCAGCAGTCAATCTTTACTCAGTTCTTCAGTTATCCACAAAAATGAAGCATTTCGAATATTTAGTTCCTGTCTGTAGAACCAAACCACCAGCGTGCCCTTTATACTCATTTCAGGCAGAATGTTTTATTTAAAAAGAGCACTTAATTAATGAATTGAGAGCTCCTTTAAAGGGACCTTGTAAAAGCAAAAACTGCAATTGGAAATTTAGCAAATTAAATTGAAATACAATGGTGTTCACTGGTCCTGAAAGGCTTCAAGTGTACAGGTGGACATTATTTATTCTCTCTCTCGATATTGATGGCTGGAACATGTGTGTAGACATGAATGTGGGGCACACAGTTTGATCTAAATAACCCTCCGACCACTGGCAGACCAATCCTGGTGTGGAGGTGCTGGTGTTGGACTGGGGTGGACGAAGTCAGAAGACACATGACACCAGGTTATAGTCTAACAGGTTTATCTGAAATAACAAGCTTTTGGAGCGCAGCTCTTCATCAGGTGAAGTGGCTTCACCTGACAAAGAAGCAGCACTCCAGAAGCTTGTGATTTCAAATAAACCTGTTGGACTATAATCTGGTGTCGTGTGACTTCTGACTTAGCCCAGATGTGTGAACAATTGATGATTGGTGACTGTTTCATGGTCACCTCATCATTAAGGCTTGCTTTTTGTTGCACATTTATTTGCTTAATTTGAACCAGTGGTCCCTGAGCATTAGCCTGGACCTATGGACTACTAGTCCATGATATTACCATTATACCACCAATCCCCCTTACTCCAGACCATGATTGGGTTCTGGTAGAAATCAGGCAACTCCTTTGTAGCGTGATGACGAGCATTTAGACCAGTGAATAATATGTCATAACATGTTCAAGTATTACTGGTCGACACTTCAGTGAGTACAATGCAGATTGTGGGATCAAACAGTGTGTAAATTGAATGTTCAGTTTCCTTTCTTACAGCAATAACAATGCTTCATTGCCTGGGCAACATTCTGGGATGTCCTGAGCTTGTGTAATTTTGATAATGACTATTTCATACTAGAGCCAGCTTTCACATCATTACAAATGGACTGAAAGACAATAGTGGTATGGCCCCCTCAGCTGTGATATTGACATCACAACACATTCACTGAGTCACACTTTTACCTGTAGTTGATTTTCGTACCACATTGAAAATAATGTTGATGTCTGAAAGAGCATTTCTTTTTCAGAGTACAAATAACAATAAACTCTGAGCATGATACAGTACCAAAGGACATTTCATATCAACAGTCAGTGCCAGTGATTATTCATCGGGCCTGCCAGGGCTTGCGATGAAACAAGCGCAGGCAACAATTTCGTGGCCATTTTGTGTAAACTTGTTTTATTTTAAAGAAATGAGTTGACCTCAGTATTCAAATGAGATGTTCCATTACTCACTACAATTCAAACCAGAGGAACTACAGCACTCACAAAATTTACCATTCGACCATAAGACAACAAATTATAGGAGCAGAAGTAGGCCATTCTGCCCATCAATTCTACTCCACCATTTAATGAGATCATGGCTGATCCAATAATCCTCAACTCCACTTTCCTGAGTTTTCCTCATAACCCTTGATTGCCTTACTGATTAATGACTTATTTTGGTCTTGCACAAAATGAATGAACTCAACCACAACAGGCCTGTGTGATAAAAATAATTGTACAGATTCACCAACCTCAGAAAAAAAATCCTCCTCATCTCGGTTTTAAATGTGCAACCACGTTTTCTATTCTTATGCACTCTGGACCCAGACCCTCCCACAAGGGGAAACAACCTCTCAGCATCTAGCCTGTCGAGTTCCCAGAGAATCTCGTATCTCATTCTCCCAAGCTCCACCGAGTCCAAGCCCAACCTGCTCAATCCTTCCTCATCAGAAAACCCCTCCATACCTGGGATCAACTGAGTGAACCTTTGCTGGATCATTCTGACTTCTATAGTTCTTCTCCTGGAGGAGTTTAAAACTTAAAATTGCAATCCAAAGTTTTCCTTTGTGTGAAATTAAAAAACTATTAAGTCCCCATGTGAACAAAGTAGGTATGACTGTCATCAGATGTCTCTCATAAAACTAAATCTGTTTATTTTTTGGTGGCTCTGCTACCTTTTTCACTGAAATCCTCAGGACAGTACCTTCTAATTAGTTTCCCAATCAGTATTAGCATTGGTGAGATTGATGGATTGACTTATGAACAAAGATTGAACAGGTAGGAACTCTACTCACTGGAATTTAGAAAAATGGGAGGTGATCATATGAAGCAGAGTTTCTCAAGGGGTTTGAGAGGTTAAATACAGTGAAGATGTTTCCCCTCATGGCAGAGTCTAGGACCAAAGATCATTGTCTCAGAATAAAGAGGCACCAGTTTAAGATTGAGATGAGGAGGAATATCTTCTCCGAACAGGTTTTAGCCTTTGGAATTCCTTGCCACAGCGAGCTATGGGGGTAGATTCCTTGTGTACATTTAGGGACAAGATAGGTTCTTGGGCAGTCGGGGAATCTGGGGATTATGGGGAAAAGGCAGGAACGTGGAGATGAGGAATGTCAGATCAGCCATGATCCTATTGAATGGAGAAGCTGGTTTGAAGGGCTGCATGGCGTACCCCTGTTCCCATTTCTTATGGTCTTACTGGCTTTCTGCAGAAAGCTCATTTGCAAAATTGCTAGAGTGGGATAATCTGACCGTTAAATCTGATGGTGAAAGAAAGAAGCTTGTATCATGGGCAGCCAATCAATGATGAGCCATCTCCTCATTTCCCCCTGTGCTGAAGGTAAAAGTACTGGTGCTTGTTTTCTACTTTCATATCATATTGCTTTGCTGTCTTGCAGTTCCTCTAACCATGTTCATATTTGTTCATCACCTACATTTAATACCATGGAAGAGAAGCTTTAATGAAATGATAGGATTAACAGTTTCATCATCCTGGAGGCTTTAAGCAATAATTCTTATTATTTCTTTTTAATGTGCCCTACATATTAAAATGGAATTATGAATTGTTAATGAGAGATGGTTTCTGCTGGAACTGGGAAAAAAAGAAGCCTAAAGCTACGACTTCTAGATCCCTTTTCAATATAACTCTTAGTTAAGATGCATCACATGTGACTTAAAACTTGTGCTAATTCTCATCTAAAATAATCGTAATTCCCATTATTTATCTATTTTATTACTTTCTCTCTGCTTTCTGAGCTACTTTTCCACCACATTGGATTCTTCATGTACTATAATATTAGTTCAATTTCTGACACTTTTTCTTCCTGAGTTTTCATTGAGTCAGAGATATACAGCAAGGAAACAGACCCTTCAGTCCAACTTGTCCATACCAACCAGATATCCTAAATTAATCTAGTCCCATTTGCCAGCATTTGGCCCACATCCCTCTAAACCCTTCCTATTCATATCCCCTTCCAGATGCCTTTTAAATGTTATAATTGTAAAAGCCTCCACCACTTCCTCTGACAGCCCCTTCCGTAAACACACCACCCTCTGCATAAAATAGTTGCCCCTTAGGTCCCTTTTAAATATTTACCCTCTCACCTTAAAGCTATACCCTATAGCTTTGGACTCCCCCAACCCAGGGAAAAGACCTTGCCTATTTACCCTATCCATGCTCCTCATGATTTTATAAGCCTCTATAAGGTCACCCCTCAGCCTCAAACATTCAAGGGAAAATAGCCCCAACTTATTCAGCTTTCCCTATAGCTCAAAACTTCCAACACTGGCAACATCCTTGTAAATCTTTTCTGAACCCTTTCAAGCTTCATAACATCCTTCTTATAGCAGGAAGACCAAAATTACACGCAACATTCCAAAAGTGGCTTAACCAAAGTCCTGAACAGCTATAACATGACCTCCCAACTCTTTTACAGAAATCTTTTAATTTCCATGAAGCTGTATTCTACTAAAAATTGGCAACTTGGCCTCCAACCCTGTGCTCTCCTTTAATTATTGCATCCAGTTGAGACTTCTTCTCAGTAACTGTAATATGCCCATGACATTGTTCAACAGCTGTTCCAAAATTCACCTAATACACAGATAGACAACGTTGGAAGGTGTATGGGAACATGATCCTAACATGGAGCTCTGTCATGATTCCTTCATTATCGCTTGGTTCAAGTTCTGTAACTCCAGCCCTAACAGCACAGCTGATGTGTCTAACGCCACATGGACAGCAGTGGTCCAAGAACTTGGCTTAAGACCACCACCTTCGCAAGATCACAGAGAAATGGGCAAAATATGTTAGCCATGACAGCAATGTTCCCATCCCATGAATCAATTTGTTGAAAAAAATTATTATCAGTGTATTTATAATACCTAATCTAGTAAATAGTTTCATGGCAAATTCATTGATGAAATTGTATACACTTTTCATTAAAATCATAAAATCCCTACAGTGTAGATAGTGGCTATTCGGCCCATTGAGTCTGCACCAACCTTATGAAGACCATCCCACCCAGACCCACCCCAAACCACCCCACCCCCAAACTATCCCTGCCACCCTGCATTTCCCATGGCCAATCCACCCAGCCTGCACATCCTTGGACACTATGGATAATTTAGCATGTCCAATCCACCGAATTTTCACATCTTTGGGCTGTGGAAGGAAACCTCAGCACCTGGAAATAATCCACATGCACACAGGGAGAAAGTGCAAACTCCACACAGACAGTCACCCGAGGCTGGAAATGAACCCAGGTCCCTGGGCAACAGCACTAACCACAATTACCGTGGCACCCTAAACAATAAACTATTCACCCTGTGGCATTTTCCCTTCTCTTTTTGATATGATTGGTGCACCTGAAGAGCCAGCTCTGTAACAGTGCTGCACCAAATCCTCCCCTCGTTGACCCGAAGCCTTTAAATACCTTCCCCAGGTATTTAAATTAAGAGCTAGTTAATTTTAGAAGTGTTACAACGGGACCCCATATAACGATTCCCCAGTTTATGAGCATTCTAGAAGGGATATACTAAGCTGAAAGGGTCAAACTGGCTCCAGTCTTTATTCACCTGCTCCATTGATTGGTCACAACAAGGTTAATTTCAAAGGGATCGTTTCTTCTGAATTATTTCCTTCCAGATCAAGCAAATTTATGTTTCAGAAGGAGACAATTTATCCAGGCTTTCTTACTTAACAACAGTTAATTCATTTATTTATTACTAAATGTGAAAAGAATCAATAACACACATTCACACAGGTTAGAACTGAGGAGTGAGTCCAATAAAAAGCGCATAAAAGTTAAAAGATATATTGGTGAGTCTCTCTGGTTCATTTGTGAAAGGTGGTGGTGGAATGTAGATAGTTGAGTGAACAATTGTGAATTCTTGGCTTTTGCAGATTAATTTTGTGAATTGAATCATTTATTGTCACGTGTATTCAATATAAAATACAGTGAAAAATTTAAGTCGTCATGCATTAGTGCCATTCTCATTAACCTAAAATAAAAAATAAAGAAAGATAACAAACAGAGTCCAACATTTCCTTCTCTGCTGCCCCAGAGTCCTGCTCCAGGCTTCAGCAGCCCACATTATGCGGAAACACAAGTGCCCCCGGGCTTCATAGGCAGGCTGCCTCTGTATCCACACTGCCTCTGAAGACACCACTGCTCCAGACCCCATTGAAGCCACCGTCCTACCAAAAGGGCTCTCTTTAGAAGGCAAGTACAGTGAATAATAAAAATAAAAACTGAGAAATGAAGAAGGGGGAAAAAAAAAAGAAAAAGCAGACAAAGAGGACAAGCCAGGGCACAGGACACCGGACGCTGACTAATCCGTCGCTGCCATCTTGAAAAGAAGTCCTGAGTCCTTTTAAATTCCTAGATGAAGTACACATTTGAAGGGTCAGCCTGTGTTCTCCAGGCTGTATTGTCTCTTTTTGTGTTGTCTCAATGAGGCTTTTATTCAGTTTATATTGCAGAGTGTATGATTCATTCATGTTTCAAAATCATTTTAGTTTAGATTTTTGGAGTGGCATGTGGTTTTGCATGTGTGAAAGAGGTTTAATGATTAACTTGTAAGTATTGTTGTAGCCATGGTGATTTATTTTAAAACACAGCATGAGAAAGAGACTTCCTGGAGGGTAATGGAATTTCATCTTCCTTTGCAGAGTTTTATGAATGAACACAGTAAACAATTTAGTGCATTATGCTTCAGTTAGAACTCTTTGGAATTGTTTTGGTTTGGCTTAGGGAAAATAATGGTAGCTTCAAGAAAGGTATTTTGGTTTTATGTTTTCTCGAGGTCTTGACTGAAGCTAGGTGTAAAATAATTGGTCCTGAAGAAATGAGTTACTTTCAAATTGTTAAGAAAAAGAATACCTCAGAGTATGGAATTTAACTTGAAAGTTACCTTGGATTAACAAATAACTGCAAATGCTTACGGTCTGAAAGAATAACGGAAATTGCTGGAGAAATTCAACGGGTCATGCAGCACCAGTGGAGCGAAAGCAGAGTTAATGTTTTGAGTCCGGTGATTCAACTGGGCTTGAAATGTGAATTCATCTTTCTCTCTACAGATGCTTCCGGACCTGCTGATTTTCTCCAGCAATTTTTGCACTGTTACAGGCCAGAAGTGTTTGTTTAAAACCTTGAAGGGCTTATTTGACGCAAAGGAAGTCAAAATTCAAGAGTATGAACATTCAAGGAAGGGTTTCTTAAGACTGAGAATTAAACCATCTGTTAGTTTAAGCCATATAGATGTGATAGATAACTTTTTCCAGTCTTGCAATTGTAAAGAAGTGTTAGAATTTATGGGAGGAGCAAGAAAGCTGATATTTCGGGCCTAGACCCTTGAAGGTTCTAGGCCCGAAACGTCAGCTTTCCTGCTCCTCTGATGCTGCTGGGCCTGCTGTGTTCATCCAACTCTACACCTTGTTATCTCAGATTCTCCAGCATCTGCAGTTCCTGCTATCTTAGAATTTACGGGATTTCATTTTACCATGTGTTTCCAAACCTTTTATCTTTTGTTATATTTAAATATTGTGCTGTATTCAGTTTGATATTAATTTCTTGTGAATAATATACTTCTGGTTTATTGTTAAAACTAACCCTGGAACATTGTGTGCTTCAGTTTCAGTGAACGACCATCCCTTTGAAACAAAACAGAATGATCTATTAATCCAGACTTCAGTCTGGAATCTGGCTTGTCCACAAATAACATCAGCTGAGAGTGCTGTGGAGTGATTACATAATTTTGAATATAGAGTCATAGAATCATACAACATGGAAACAGATCCTTCGGTCCAACTCATCCCGATTGACCATGTTTACTAAACTGGTCTAGTCCCATTTGCCAGCAATTAGCCCATATCCCTCTAAACCCTTCCTATTCACATACCTGTCCAGATGTCTTCTAAGTGTTGTAATTGTACCAGCCTCCACCACTTCCTCTGTCGCCTCATTCCATACACGCACCATGAATGAAAATGTTGCTTGTCTCTTTCCCCGCTCACCTTAAACCTATGCCCTCTAGTTTTGGTCTCCCTTACCCTGGGGAAAAGATCTTTGATATTCACTGTCTCCATGCCCCTCATGATTTTATAAACCTCTATATGGTCACTCCCCAGCCTCTGACACTTCAAGGAAAATAGCCCCAGCCTATTCAGCCTCTCCCCATAGTTCAAACCCTCCAACCCTGGCAACATCCTTGTAAATCTTTTCAGAATCCTTCAAGTTTCACAACATCCTTCCTATAGCAGAGAGACCAGAATTGCATGCAGTATACTAAAACTTCCTCACCAATGTCCTGTACAACAGCAACATGACATCTCAACTCCTTTAGTCAAAGCACTGAGCAATGAAGACAAGCGTGCCAAGTGCCTTCCTTACCACCCTGTCTACCAGTGACTTCACTTTCAAGAAACTATGCACCTGCACCCCTCGGTCCCTTTGTTTGGGAACACTCCCCAGGGCCCTACCATTAACTATGTAAGGCCTGCCCTGGTTTGCCTTAAGACACCTTGCATTTATGTAAATTAAACTCCATCTGCCACTCCTCAGCCCATTAGCCCATCTGATTAAGGTCCCTTTGTACTCTGAGATAACCTTCTTCACCATCCACTGCACTATCGATTCTGTGTTACCTGCAAACTTACTAACCATATCTCCTATATTCACATCCAAATCTTTTATATCAATGATGAAAAGCAGTGAACCAAGGACACCACCGGTCACAGGCCTCCAGTCCGAAAAAGAAACTCTCTATCACCATCCTCTGTCTCTTACTTTCAAGCCAATTTTGTATCTGATTGGCTAGATCTCCCTGGATCCCATGTGATATAACCTTACTAACCAGTCTACCATGTGGAACCTTGTCAAACATCTTGCTGAACTCCATATAGGCAACTTCTACTGCGCTACCTTCAACAATCTTCTTTGTCACTTCTTAAAAATACCTAATCCAGTTGGTGAGATACGATTGCCCAAACACTGATTCCCAAACATTCCTTGCCTTTCTAAATACATATAAATCCTATCCCTCAGAATCCCCTTCAACATCTTACCCACAAACCAACCTAATTTATTTTGTTCAACAAATGATAGTTCAATAAAGAGCGGTAATTGCATGGTTACTTCATTAGTTGACCATACACCTAGCGGTTTCATCTAACCTACCTCCAAACATCCCTCTCCCAATTCTCCCACCATTCGATACGCAGCACATTTATCATTGCAAAGCTCCTCTTTCTAATAACCAAAATAAAAGCCAGCAAGAAAATAGAAATTGCTGGCAAAATTCAGCATGTCTTGTATCATCAGTGGAAGGAGAAAAAGAGTTAAGTTTCAAGTTTTGTGACCTTTCTTCAGAATTGGCTCTTAATCTGTTTGGTTAAACCTTGTCTAAGATTTACCCCATCTCCAATACATATTTACAGGTTGACAAAATCAAACAAAATTTAATAATTTTTTTAAATTTATGTTTTTTCTTGGAATAGATTGATATAAAATTCCAGGCCACCCATCATTATTCTGGAAAGTTCCTAGAAATAGATTATCAGTTGCAATAGGGTTGGAAGGTTTGAGCTGTAGGGAAAAACTGAATAGGTTGGGGCTATTTTCCTCTGGAGCATCGGAGGCTGAGGGGTGACCTTATTGAGGTTTGTAAAATCATGAGGGGCATGGATCGGGTAAATAGGCAAGGTCTTTCCTAGAGGGCATAGGGTTAAGGTGAGAGGGGAAAGACTTAAAAGAGATAAAAGAGTAACTTTTTCAAGCAGAGGGTGGTGCGTGTATGGAACGAGCTGCCAGAGAAAGAGGTAGACGCTGGTACAATTGCAACATTTAAATGGCATCTGGATGGGTACATGAATAGGAAGGGTTTAGAGTGATATGGGCCAAATCCTGGCAAATGGGAATAGACTTATACAGGATGTCTGGTCGGCATGGACAAGTTGGACCGAAGGGTCTGTTTCTGTGCTGTATATCTCTATGACTCCAAAAGTGTTTTCAACAATCCCGAGCAAAAATTGCAATATTTTTGTTTTTACAATGCCTTCATTTGTTTTGTTCAGTCCTGGGTGGATTTACAATAAAAACAGAATACTTAGATAAAGGACACAATAGCGTTTAGAAAGTTGTTGGCTGGAAGTCACAGGAAGGCCCATTGCCATAGCAACATACAGCTTTGAGTAGGCCTGTGCCTAACCTCTCAAGAAAGGTGCTAGATGACTGAATTATTGAACAAATATTTCTCTCTCTCTTATCGATTGAAGTATTTTCAGACCGGTTATTTTTTGTACAGGATATAACCTTAATCATCTCCTGCATTAGTTTCTTAATAGTTAACATTCATAAATTCCCATTTACCAGTGAAGACATTAGTAACTGTAGCCCAATGTATTAAAACTAATTAGATGATATTGTAAATGCTACTTTGCCTCTACAGGTGTGGGGTAATCACTTGTGGCTCAGGCTCATTGGATCAAAGCTATGAGCCTCTCCAACAGAATCATCTCAACTGTCTCAGATCATCACATTAAACCTTCTGTTTTTGTATATGGCTGGCCAAGTCAAAAAGGTGTTAAAAAAAGCATACAGGATTGTTTTCTTGATAATAAAGGATTTGGTGCATGAAAGCAAGGGGTTCAAGCTAAATCTTTGATAATGCTGGTTAGATTCCACCTACAATTTTGGTTAATTTCAAGGCACCACATTTTAAGCTGGATGTTGAAGGCCTAGGGAGAGGATTTGCTGGAATGATCCCAGGGATAGGAGACTTTATTGACAAGGAAAGATATCTGAGCTCACCCGATTACACGAGCAACTGGTTTAAAATAGTTATCAGTATCCTCACAATTGTTTAATGTTGTGTACGAATTTCACTGGCCTATGCTTGCTAAACACAAACCAAAACGTTTCCTTTCCAATGTAATTCTGTGATTGGGCTGCACTTGCTAAACAAGCCTGAATAGGCTAATGAGTCTATTAACAACTAATTTGAAATAATCAGTTCAGCTCATAATGTGACTCATATGCACTTGCATGAATCAATGCATACAGGGATTCATTCTCTGCAGATAAAGGAATATCTTCAAATCCTGTGCCTTCTGACATTCTCTTCATCAGAAGTTCAGAAATGGGGATGTTCTCTGGTGATTGTACAATATTCAACACCATTTGAGATTCCTCAGTCCATGTCCAAATGCAGCAAGACTGGGACAATATCCAGGTTGGGCCTGAGAAGTGACAAGTAATATTCATGCCACACAAATATCAGGTAATGACCATCTTCAACAAGGGAGAATCTAACCATCACACCTTGACATTCAATGGTATTAACATTCAGTGAATTCCCCCACCGTCAACATCTCAAGATTAAGAGACAACAAGGTGCAGGGCTGGATGAACACAGCAGGCCAAGCAGCATCATAGGAGCAGAGAGGCTGACGTTT
>NC_063333.1:145874845-145895478 GCF_021869965.1 Rhincodon typus | reverse complement strand
GTCAGCCTTCCTGCTCCTCTGATGCTGCTTGGCCTGCTGTGTTCAGCCAGCTCTACACCTTGTTATCTCTAGTTCTATCTGGTCATTATACACAGATAACAAGAGATAGGTTCAGTCGAGGCACTCAAGGTGCAAAGAGATGGTTACTTGAAAAGGAAAAATGTACAACGTTATGGGGACAAGGTGGACAAAGTTAAGTAAGTGAGTTGTTCATTTGAAAAGCTGGTGCAGTTAAGGTGGTGATGCAATCATCTACATTGTCTGCATTTCAAGGGCCAAAACATCCTGGGGTATGAGCCAAATGCTGGAAAATGTCAAATGGTCTCTTTCTGAAGGTTTATTAAACTAATACCTGGAATGCGCAGAGTGCCTTATGGGGAAAGGCTAGACAGGCTGGGCCTGTATCCTCTGAAGTTTAGGAGAGTCAGAGGCAACTTAATTGAAACATAAGATCCTGAGGGCACTTGGCTGGATGATGTTGAAAGGATGTTTCCTCTTGCAGGAGATTCTAGAACTAGAGGTCATAGTGTAAAAATAAGGGGATCACCCATTTAAGAGATGAGGAAACATGTTTTCTCTCAGAGGGTTGAGTGTCTTTGGAATTCCCTTCCTCAAAAGACAATGGACGCAGACCTTTAAATATTTTTAAGGCAGAGGGAGATAGATTCTTGATTCCCAAGGTGTTGAAAGATTATTGGGGGATACGCAGGAATGTAGAGTTGAGGTTAAAATCAGATCAGCCGTGATCTTGTGGAATGGCAGAGCATGCTCAGAGGTCCAAGTGGCCTCCTCTTGTTCCTTGTTCGATGTTTCTAAACTATCTATGAACCTTTCTGTGATGGGTCCTCCTGTGCTTTAACAATTCTATAATGCTGATGTAAATAATGAAAATAATTGAACTCTCTGCACACTTCTGAGAAAATTAATGAGATTTCTAAGGGCAGGCAGCCTAAAAATCAAAGCAAATCATTCTCAAGCTAAGTGGAGCAGAAATAGAAGAAACAATTAGCAATGTAGGTAACAGCATTTCAAATCACCACAGCTGCCACCACAATTACTGTCTGTCCTGGAAGTTCACCTTATCTTCAGTAATATCGAGGGACATTCCCAGTACTTTAATAATTTGCTAAAGGGCGTATTTAAATGATTAGCTCTCTGATGCAGTGGAGTTCTTCTGTAATGTCAAAATTATCTGAACATAGTCTCCACCCCATAACAGGCAAGTTCCTCACTTCAATTCTACACTGAATTCCTTGCGACAGTAACTCAGGCCTTGACTGTTATTGATGTTTATAATTTTT
The DNA here is from genome assembly GCF_021869965.1 of Rhincodon typus. Lineage (NCBI taxonomy): Eukaryota > Metazoa > Chordata > Chondrichthyes > Orectolobiformes > Rhincodontidae > Rhincodon > Rhincodon typus. Next base: position 145,894,177 of record NC_063333.1, on the reverse strand, counting down.
AGCACTTTCAGTGATTCAGGCAATTGCAAGGTTAGATCTTAAAACAGCAACAGTTCCCTTCTCAGGTGGAACATGAAACCAGCTCAGCCAAGAGTTTATTTTAGTAACCTTCTTCCTCAACTCAGCTCCCATTATGATCTTGAGGCGCACTAAGCTTTAGTTAAATTCAGGCAAGGATAGTTGGTTAAGGTGTTGTCCTGAGAAATGAACCAGAGAATGGTTGTCTCCCATTTGGTTAGAATTGAGAGTCAAGATCATGATGTGATATACTTGCAGATATTGGAAGCTACATAATGTTAATATACAGTACCATATTCCTTGCAGACAGAAAAAAAAACATGTTCACACATTAAACATGAATATTAAAGGCAACATGATATTTAGGAAGGACAGGGAGCTAGAAAAGGTGGAGGGATTGTTCTATTAATAAATCATTGTACAAGACCAATAGAAAAGGGGCCACTGAAATCCAGAGAACATAACTGAGAAGTGGTTTGGGTAGAGATGGGAAATAATAAAGACACAAAGTCACTTGTGGGAGTGATGCTTAGGCCCCAACAGTAATCATAAGATAGGACAAAGTATAAAGGAACAAATAATGGCACCTTTTCAGAAAAGTACAGCAATAATCATGGGGGATATTAATCAACATATGAACTGGGAAAGTCACATGGATAAAAGGTAGCCAGGATAAGAAATTCATAAGGATCATTCAGGATAGTTTCTTTGAACAGTATAATCTGGAGCCAAACAACAGGCTATATTACTACTGCAGTACTGTGCAATGAGCTAGCATTAAAACCTTAAGGAGATTAATGACATCACCGTTAAGGCACCCCAAGGTAGCAGCAATCATAATGAGTTTGAATTTCAGTTTGTAGAAGAGGAATGGTCCTAGATTAGTATGTTAAACTTAAATAAGGCCAATTATGAGGGTATAAAAGCAAAGATAGCTGAAATAAATTGGCAAATATGTTGACCCACCATCCATAGCTAACTAAAAAGATAAAAAGGATAGTATTAGACTTAAAGGGAAAGCGTATAATTGCACGAAAGATTGGTGGCAAGTCATAACATTTGACAGAATAAAGAAAGCAGCAAATAATAACGATCAGAATAAAATTAGTGCATGAGAGAAAGCTAGCCAGAAATATAAACAAATAGTTACAATTTCAATGGATCTTTAAGAAAGAAGAACGTCAAAATAAGTAATTTAGAAAGTCAGACAGGGGAAGTAATAATGGAAAGTAAGGACATGGCAGACAAATAAGAATGTGCATCAGTCAAACTAGACAGAGTACAAATGACAGTCCAGAACTAAAAGGAGGGAGAAACTCAAGGAAATTGTACTCACCAGGGAGGTGATACTGAGGAAATGGTTGGAGCTGCAGCTGATAAGTGCTCAAGTGTTGACTGACCTCACTCTAAAAGCATTTGAAAGATATGGTTGGTGAGATGGGTAAAGGATTGGCTTTAATTTTCTAGCTGTCGAGGTTTGTGCGAGTTTTTAGTCACATTGGAAATTATTCAACTACAGGTCAGTTAACTAAAGATCTGTCAGAGGAAAATGTTAGAAGGTATTATTAAAGACACTGTAGCAGAGTGCTTAGAAAAGTTAAAGTAAGTCAGGCAGAGTCAACTTGGTTTTAAGAAAATGAAACCATGTTTAACCCATTTATTGGAGTTTATCCAGAAAATAACGTGCTCCAGATAAAGGGAAGCCAGTGGATGTATTGTATTTATATTTACAGAATACATTTCAGAAGAAGCCATATTAAAGATAATCACTGAAAACAAAAACACATGGTGTAATAGATTTTAAAAAATGGCATGGATTGGCTAACAGGAAACAGTAGGCATAAATAGGTCATTTTTTGGTTGGAATAAGATGTATGATAGTGTGACACAGGGATCAGTGCTGCACCCTCAACATTGCAAGCTTTGTATAATGCTTATTTGGATGAAAGAACCAAAAAGGTATGATTGCTCCATTTTCTGATGGCACAAAGACTGATACGCAAGTAAGTAACGAAGGGGACATAAGGACACAGCAGAGAATATGGATGGGTTGATCTGGCAAAGAGAGAATAACGTTGGAAAATGTTAAATTATCCATTTTGACAGGAAGGATAATAAAGAATCATGATATCTAAATGCTGGGGATTGTCAGAGCTTTGTGAGCAGTGAGTTTGGATATCTACTGCATGAATTAATAACTTGAGGTACTGTCAGTAATAAGGAAAGCTAATAGTACGTTTGTTATAGGGGTGGGGGAAGAGGAATCAAAGTAAGGAAGTTATGCTCGAGTTAGGCAGGACTTTGCGAGAGGGCATTTGAAGCATTGTGTCCAATATCGATTTCCAATTTAAAGGAAGGATGGAAAAGTATTTGAAAAAGTGCAAAAAAAGTTTACCAGACTAATGTCTGGAATTGGGCTGGTAAGGTTTGCCTATGAGGAAATGTTGAACATGCTAGACCTGTATTCACTGGAGTTTACATGAGTAAGATGAGACCTGATTGAAAAGTACAAAATCCTGAGGGGTCTTGACAAGTTGGCTACAGAGAGAATGTTGCCTCTTCTGGGAGAATCTAAACTAAAGGATCACTGTTTCAAGATAAGGGGTAACCCATTTAAGATAGAGCTGAGGAGAAATTCTTTTTCAGACCTTTGTGAATGTTTGGGATTCTCAGAAAGCTTTGGAAATAGAGTCTTTGAATACTTTCCAAGTAGAGGTAGATGGATTCTTTCAAAGCAAGTTAAGATTTTTTTGAGGAAGGGCAGGAATACAGAGTATTCAGATCACACATGATCTTATTGAATGATGTAGCAAGCTCCAGAGGCTAAGTGGATTATTCCTGTTCCTAATTCATATGAATAATCTCTGGGATGACAACTCTAATCAAAGGCTACATTCCAAAGTGGATGCAAAGAGATCTACTTATGTTTAGAGATTCATGATGCTTTCTTGTCGAGTACTTCTTTTATCCCAATTTTGAGGGAAATCAAAACAAAAATTGATGACTACACTGCAGACTTGATAAATGCCATTTTACTCTGAATGTGGATGGCACTGGCTCTAACATTCCTAGAGTAGGAAAACAGAATAACTGATATTGATCTGTTGGGAATTAAAGTAGCAAAGGCTGCTCTCTCTCATTAGAGAGAGATGGTGGTTTAACCTGAGGGTCAACACACTTTAGGTGAGGGGAAAGGTTGAGAGGGAGAGTCCTTCATGGTAACTTTAGCTCGTGCAGAATTGAAACCATGCTGTTGACATTACGCTACATCATAAACTAGCTGTCCAATCAACTGAGCTGCCATTTGCTAACAAAGAACTAGTATTTCAATCCACACTTTTTTTTAAAATTTGAAATGTGTAAAGTAAAATATCAATTCTCCCTTTATTCCAAGAAAAACTATGGAGCGTGTGGGAAAAGAACTAGACCATAGTGATGTTTGATCACTTGGAGATGGAGACCAAGTCCATAAGTTTTGAGCTGTAAGTCTCATGTTACCATACCCTTGTAAATAGTTATGTTTAATAAAAATTATTAATGCTCAATGAAACGTGAACATTTCCAACAAGGCCAGCATGTGTTGCTCATCCTTAACTAACCTTGGGCCAAATGGTTTGCAAACCTATCTCAGAGGAAAGAGTCAAACACATTGCTGAGAGACTTGAGTCCCATGTTGGTCAGAACAACTTAAGGACAGCAGATTTCCTTCTCCAAAAGAGGTTTACGATCACCAAACTAGCTTTCAATTCGATATTGCTATGGATTGATTGAACTTACTCATTGAATTCAAAGTCCAGCAGCTGCTATTGTGAGATTTGAACCTACGTCCCCAGAGTATTAGCATAACTGACTGGTAATGACACTACGTCAATTTCTCCTCACAACTGAAGAGCTTTACAACCAATAGGATTTTTTTTTTGACCTGTCATCAGTGTTGTAATCTTGGAATCCATTGCAAGTGGTGCAATAAACGAACCACGGTATAATCTTGACGTTACAGACCAGGTGTTTGCGGTGAATGAATTTATGAGGAAAGTGTTTATTAAGTGTGTTGAATGAGGTTGCAGTAAAATGAACTGTGCTAACACTTAGATGATTTGATTACAAGTGCAAAAATGAAAGCAGATACCTTTCAGACTCAAGTTCCCCACCACGTGACACACAGGCAGGAACCACAACGAGGCCCGAGTGTCATTTTGAATCAGTATCGACATGACCAGCATATCAAAAAGATATTTCAGGAGCAGCTGCTTTTGCAAGTGAGCGAAGACGCCATCATCAGTTGATCTATTGCTATATTCAAGCTTGGTCTTTCTATATAATATGCATTTATTCCCCTCATTCTCTCCCTCCCACTCCTTTCACCATTTTCTCACTAATGCTACCATCATGGAAGTTTTGTGATCTAACTGGGTCATTGACAGTGATGTGGGAAATTGGGAAAAGGCATTATCTCTGAAGATGATGTAAGCTGATGACAGAGCCTCATCAAAATTGTTTGTTCGTCCTAATGTAATTACTCAGCACTACAGACCGCACAAAAAAAAATCAAGACAATCATGTCAGTTACACCTCATAACCTTGTACCAATTTTCATTCTTGTCAGTGTGTGCCATGAATCATATTCTTGCATTGCACCAATTACAGTTTCTTATAATGAATCGTGATCACAAATTACTCTCTGTTTAATAAATAAAATGACTTTCCTTTTTCACAGATTTTCCTTATATCAATACCTCTCTCTCCCCTTTGCAAAAAGCAGGTTATCGTCAAATAAGCAGATCAGGCAAACTGAAATTGATTTGGTGGGAGGTAAGGGTAGGCATCAGGATTTTCTTTGAAGCACAAACCTGATTTAGCCCATTCAGCGCCTTCAATTTCTGAACTAAGTCACAATCGGGTGTGAAACATTGTGGAGTACAAAGATCGAGAGGCCAGAGTACTGGCTAACAAGGATATTGTTTCAGACAATGCAGCAATAATCCATGGAAGTTTCTGTCTACACTGCTACATTTGCAGCGTGTTACTTTGTATGTAAGGGGTTTCACGTGTTAAAAATGCACTCAACACACTTGAAGAATGTCAGAGAAGAGAGGGTGGCACAGTGGCTCGCACTGCTGCTCACAGAAGCAGAGACCAGGTTCAGTTCCAGCCTTGGGAAACTGTGTGTGGAATTTGTACATTCTACCCCTGTCTGTGTGGGCTTCCTCCAGGTGTTCCAATTACCTCCCACAGTCCAAAGATATGCAGGTTCGGTGGATTGGCCATGCTAATTTGCCCATAGTATGTGGATTCGCCATGGAAATGCAGGAATTGAGTAGGAGGAGTGGGACTGGATGGCATGTTCTTTGGAGGGTAGGTGTGGGCTGAATGGCTTGATTCTGCACTCTATGAATAACTCAACACAGATCTTTTTGGCACATTTAGCATGATTAAATTTATAAATGTCTCTTTTATCTTTACATACATACAACTACACACTTCATTTTGACAGAAAGATGCCAATGATTTGCCTACTGGACGATAAACAGCTATGTTAAAGTAACCTCCAAATCGTTTATCTAATGAGGTGAAAAAGCAAATAAAGTTCTTAACAATTGTTTATTCAATCATAGGTAATAGATAATTGTTGCTCTCCTTTAGTGATTTAAGTACAGACTGTTTCGGGAGTCTGTAAATGGAGGCCTGAGGAGATATTCAGAAAACAAAATTTTTGCAAAAGGCACTTATTCGTTTACTACAATAACATTAGTTAGTTTTAAACTCAGCTGAAAGTCTGAGGCTGGTCCGTGGGTCTGACTGTTGCGATTTTGTCATTAAGTGCAAGTTGTGTTGAGGGTTCTGAAGAGTTATTTGCCCTAAAGGTTTATCCGAAGTTCTCATCCAATATTGAAAAATTTGGCTATTTCATGACATGCCCAAGCCATGTCATGCAAGTATCTGATTCTAACCCCGTCTTACCATGAGCCATTCCCAGAGGAGCTCACCACTGGGTATCTGTCAAAAGACCAACATCCCTTGCGTCCGTCCTGTCTTTAAAAGGCCACTATACAGTTGGACAAGCATTGACAATCCAGTGTTAACCTTTCATGCTAACAAAGCCTCAAAACCATACTACTTACAGCACTTAGCTGCCTCGCATGGTTGACGCTCAAATGTATTTGCATCCTAGTCTCTCACCCTAGTCATGCTGTTCTGTAAAAGGGTTACTGGACCCAAAACACTCACTCTGCTTTCTCTCTACAGTTACTGTCAGACTTGATGAGTTTCTCCAGCTAATTCTGTTTTTGATTCACGTTTTCAGCATCTGCAGTTTTTTGCGTTTTTCTTTCCCCCCTCACCCTACTCGCTGTTTAATTACCTGTTCTTAGTTACATCTTGTTTAAATACCATCTGTAGGTCACCTCTACTCTAATCCCAATGCTCATGGCAGACACACATCCTGTATTGTCCAGTTGTGGGAAACATCACTGTATGTTTTAGTCACCCTTGGGACATGGTCTCTGGCTGGAACAGCATTTATTGCCCCTCCTTAGTTGCCCTTGAGAAGGTGGAGATGAGCTTCCTTTTTGAACAGCTACAGTCCATGTGCTGGGAGGTTGACCCACAATGCTGTTGTGGAGGGATTTAGACTCAGTGACAGTGAAGGAACAGCAATATATTTCCAACTCAGGATAGGGAGTGTCTTAGAGAGGAAATGCAGGTGGTGGTGGTTCCCATGTGTCTGCTGCCCTTGGCCTTCCAGATGGAAGTGGCCGTGGGCTTGGAAGCTGCTGGCCAAGGTTCTTTGTTAATTTCTACAGTGTATCTTGTATGGTAGTTAGTAATGCTGCTACCGAGTGCCAGTGATAGAGAGATTGAATGTTTGTGTATATAGTGCCAATCAAGATGGCTGCTTTATCCTCAATGTTGTCAGGTTTCTTGAGTGTTGTTGGAGCTGCACTCATCCTGGCAAGTCACACTGACACTCCTGATATGTGCTGTGTAATTGGCTTTGGGAAGTCAGGAAGTGAGTTACTCACGGCACGACTTGTAACCTCTAACCTGCTGTTGTCGTCACTGCGTTTATATTTTGAGTCCTGTTGAGTTTTTGGTCAATAGAAACCCCCAGGATGTTCATAGTGGGGGATTCAGTGATGGTAATGCCATTGAAGGGGCAGTGGATAGATTGTCATTGCCTGGTTTTTGTCCATTGTGCATCACATACAGCTGATAATGATGAACGTAGATCCCTAACCGTTACTGAAACATAACCAGATCATTTAGATGAATTCCACAGTACTGAGATATGGCCCTTTCGGTACCATGTGTGTGCAGCTGATGGAGAATGAGATATAAAAAGAGACAAGTCTCCCTACAGCAGTTTACAACATTGGGGATACAATGTCTAGAGTACTATACACAAGTTTTGGTCTTTTCACTTAAGGAGGGTTACTCTCCGATTGGGTCAGTTTGGAGAAGGTTCACTCAGCTGATTCCTGGGATGAAGGGATTGTCTTATGAGGAAAGATTGAGCAGGTTGGGCTGATTGTCTGTGTTTAGAAGAATGCAAAATGATCTCAGGTGAAACATGTACCGGCAGTCCCTGGGCCGTTCTGGAGTCCATTTATAATTCAATTTGTATGCAAGTTGGAACACAATGCAGGATAGCATAAAGCAGCTGTTCGTAAATTGAGGAAATGTTCGTATGTCAAGTCTTTAAAATTACTCCCTGTGTGGGATCACTTTTATAAACATGAGTGTTTGTAAGTCAGACATGGACCCCCTGTAAAGATCCTGATGGGTTTTGACAGGAGTGGTAATGACAGAATATTTTCAATTCTAGCGGAATTTGGAAGGAGGGGGGCACAGTTTCAAAATAAAGAAAGTCTCCATTTAAGACAGAGATGGGAACAAATTTGTCTGTTAAATCCATACTTCATTCTGCAAATAAACTATAAATGGGACAAACATATTGATCAATTTGTTGCAGCAAATGGATTTATATTTCCAACAGTAAAGTAGTTTTTCACTGGAGCATAGGAGGTTGAGGGGTGACCTTATTGAGGTATTTAAAATCATGAGGAGCATAGATAAGGTGAATGACAAGGGCCTTTTCTCTACGGGGGGTGGGGGCAGTTCAAAACCAGGGGCATATTTTTAAGGTGAGAGGAGAAAGACTTTAAAAAAGTTACATGAGGGGTAACATTTTTTTAAACATAGAGAGAGTGGTTCCTGTGTGGAATGAATTGCCAGAGGAAGTAATGGATACAGGCACAGTTACAACATTTAAAAGACATTTGGATAAGTTCATGAATAGGAAAGGTTTGAAGGGATATTGGCCAAGCACAGGCAAATGGGATTAGTTTAATTTGGGAACATAGTCGGTGTGGACTGGTTGGACTGAAGAGTCTGTTTCCATGCTGCAAAGCTCTATGACACTAAGAAGAAGGGCTTTTTTTCCCCTTGTCATGCAGATAATAAACAACAGTAGGTGCTAATTGAGTTAGTTGTTAGACAGTGCTGTTGGTTAAGAGGTCAGATGATTGACTTTGCTAACCAGGAGTAGTAGTGTATTGAATGGCCGTCATTCAGTAAACATTTGAGAAGTTGTAGAGGTATTCTCACAAGGATGGGAACAGAGCTCAGCAGTCAGTGAGCGCTGTGGGTTGATTTACAAATGACAGACATAGAACAAAGGTTAATTATGATGTTGTTTGTTTCTTCACATTAGAAGTAAGGGGTTACCAGGGAAAAGGAAGCATCCTTTCAGGACAGAAAGCCTCTATGAATGGATAATCTGTACATCTTGCACTGTTACAATTCAATGTCACCCTTTAGTAATGTATGTCTCAAAAATCAATACATAGTCACACAGACTTTTGGTTTTATATAAAAGGTTATTAATCATAACAACACTATTGTCTTCTAAATCAATCCTGCAATTGCTGAAGAATTATGATGATGATTACTACATTACAATAGGTGTTCTCTCCTATCCACTCTGTAAACTTTACAGAAATGGAAGAGTGACATAAATCACCACCTCAGCCAAGAAAAACAAGTTGGAATTCTGCTCCTGCAAAACTGTGATGTTTTACAGTTCACTCAAGGTGTCCGAGTAGGCCGGGTCCAAATGAATTTTTCGATGGAGGTTACTCAGTTGTCTGGATGCTGGTCTGTGATGCAGAGTGAAGCCAACAATGTGGGTTCAATTCCTACACCAGCTGTGGTTGCCATGTGGGCCCTGCCACATTGACCTCATCCTCTCACCTGAGGCACAGTGACGTTCAGGTTAAACTCGCCACCATTTGTCCCTCTCTAATGACAAAGTGAGACAAGGCAACTTTACCTTTAGTCAACAGCTTTGGACAGCAATAGTACTTTGCATCTCTAGTATAAATGAATATTGCAGATATCATTGAACTGTTAGTAAATGGACAATATGTTCCCCCAATTTTTTTTAATAAGTGGTGTTGCCTTTCAAAAATACAGCAATGAGTTCTAAGTCTTCCTGAAACAGCTGCTGGCCTGTTACCCTGTTCTCTCTTTGCTATTGGACTCAGATCAACTCGTCCACTATTCAGCGAACAGTCTGGACATTATCTACATTAGTCACCAACCGTATAGTTCAGAAAAGAGCTTGTGAACAGTTGGTCAATGCATGATTTGAACAAGGATAAGACAAATTGGACAAATTTAAATGGAGAGTTTTGAAGAAGTGGTGAGGCAGAAGATTTTCAGAAAGCATGCAATTTCATTGGATAAAAGGCGGCTAATGGTAATCAAGGAATTGTAGGAACATTGATAAAAATGGTTGATTGATAGTAAAGAAATGAAAAAACCTGTAAATAGTTGTAGACTGGGTTGGGGAAAGAGTGAGACTTGTTGCAACCCATGTGCTACTATGGCAGAGTGAATGTATTGTGGTCTGAAATATTTTGTTTACTTGTCAGATTGTCCTGTCATCTTTCCTTTGGCTCATCCTTCTTTTAAAAAGCATCCTTGACCCGCATATATTAAAGATGCTATTCAATTTGACTTGCATATATTAAAGATGCTATTCAAATGCAAGTTGTTGTTATTGTTGTTTTACTTCACCATTCTACCGTTTAACATGATCCTAGATGTCAAATCAAGCCATAGCATTGCTGTTGTATCATTCATAAAATAATCATTTAATAACTCATCCAGAACTTTAGGTTGGAGATGTCGGTCTGAATCTCAACATGGCAGGATGTTGAAACTTGAATTAAGTGGAAAAGTAAGCCTAATGTTGACCCTATAACAACCAGCTGGTTCACAAATTACCTTTAGGGAAGGATATCTGCTACTTTTACATGGCCAGGGTTACATGTGACTCCAGACCCACAGCAATGTGGATGACTCTCAAGTGCTCTCTAGGCAGTTAGGGATGGGCCATAAAATGTTGGCCCACATCCCACGAACGAATTTTAAAAAAGAAAGACAAACTTTCTCAATTATCTGTTGGTGACAGAACTACAGACGTTTGCATCACAATAGAAAGACATTGCTGCCTCTTTGTTAGAAGTTACACAACACCAGGTGATGGTCCAAAAAAACTGACTTCACCTGATGAAGGAGCAGTGCTCCGAAAGTTTGTGATTTCAAATAAACCTGTTGGACCATCACCTGGTGTCGTGTGACTTCTGACCTTGCCCACCCCAGTCCAACACCGGTACCTCTGCTTCATGGCTCTTTGTTGCAAGACAATCATAGACAACCCCACTCTCTCCACATACACTGTGACTGAAATATTTATTCAGTTTCCTGCAATGCTGCAAGGCATTCTGGGGAAAAAAAAACAAATTTCACTTCATTTCATTTCATTTCATTCAACAAATTTCATTTCATGTTTCCCACTGCAATTTTGACCCCAAGGTCTTTCATCATTGACTCCTAAACCAATGAATATAACAACTTGTTTGCTACATAACATTGAACATATTAAAATGTCTTGAAATGCTTCAGACAGATGTAGACAAAACAAAAAGAATGGAAACTCAACCAAGGAGGCTTGATTGCTTGCGAAGAAGTTCCCCTAAAGTAAGAAAATGCCTCTGATTAATTAACCAATAAAAGGATTTTTGCAATCACAATTATAGGGATATGTGCATAGGTCAATATTGAGACTGGTATAAGTGTATCATTTGTACAGAAACCATGTGCCACTAACGTGGATGCTGCATTTGGACGAAGAGAATCCAGGCTCCTCTTATGTCACAGCAGCTTAAGACGTTCTTAGGTCTTAACAATGTTCCCTTTAAACTGCAGAGCTGTCAGGAGAATCCACACACACTGCAGACTTCTTGTTCTGGAATTCGCTGCATTGCTTGGACCTCAGAGATCTGCACAGTGGCAGAAGGATATTAGTGGGGACATTGGTTTCAGCAGTACACGAGACATAGAAGCAGAAGTAGGTCATTCAGTCCATTGAGTCTGCTCTGCCGTTCAAAGAAATCCTGGCTGATCTGATAATTCCTAACTCCGCTTTCCTGCCTTTTCCCTGTAACCCTTGATTCGCTTCCTGATTAAAAACCTGCCTGTATCAGCCTTGAATATGTCAATAGACATATATGACACAGTCTCAACAGCCCTCTACAGTAAAGAATTCCACAAAGACAGTACCTGAGAGAAGAAATTCCTCCTTATTTTTGTCTTAATATCTCAGACATCCTTAAGCATTTACCAAAAGCTTCGGCAGGATTTTTTTTTTTAAATTCATAAAAGTGATGGAGTAACTGATGTGAATGAATTGTCACCTTTTATTCAGTACAAATGATAATCCTTCTCTCACTGTGCTATCAGTAATGCATTTGCCTTATCAATAATACTTAATAAAATAGATTTGGAAAGTGAACAAAGAGAAAGTTTCATTGAGATTGAATCTTTTCCACAAACAAAACTGGTGATAACATTTTATGACATTAATACAATGTGAACAAGGATTGGAGATTAAAATAAATTCAACTTAGTCCATATTACAATACGTTTACCATAATAGAAACATCAAGTCCTAATTGATTTTGCTGTGTATAATTTGTGTAAATGTCACAATGTCTAGCAGATCTGCCAAGGTTTCCTTGTCTATTTGTCTAACGTTACTGGAGTAATATTGTGATATTAAAAGAAAGAAGCCTCCCTCTACATTGTATTAACTTTGAATTGTATCAGAGATTAATCATCATTTTAAAAGTACAACCGAAGTAAAAAGTTTGAAATATTTGAAATACGTTTGGTGACTAAATTGAAAACTAATTTGAATTGCTAACTCATTTCAATGTAATGGACTGCATGTCCATCTTTTAATGTTTGCTGCTCTTAAGAACATAAGAACTAAGTGAAGGACTAGGCCATTCAGCCCCTTGACCCTGCTCGATCATTTGATACGATCATGGCTGATGTCATCTCGGCCTCAACTCCACTTTCTTGCCTACTCCCCATAACCCTTCAACCCATTACTAATTAAAAATCTGTCTACCTCCTCCTTAAATTTACTGAATGTCCCAGCATCCACCAAACCCTGGGGTAATGAAATCCACAGTTTTCCAATCCTTTGGAAGAAGTAATTTCTTCTCATTTCTATTTTAAATCTGCCACCCCTTATCCTAAAACTAGGACCTGTGATTCTAGATTGTCCCACAATATTATTCAGTAAATTTATCTAGTTACTTACAATGCTCTCCATGCTTTGATAAGATTTGCAAGTGTCCTAACTGAAGCTTTGCAACTGGAGTTGTGAGAACACAAATTGTTTTGCAATATTTCTTTTTAGAGTCAACATGCCCAAAGAGATTTCTGCCACTGTTTCACTTTGTGTTACAAAACATGTCGGGCAGACTGTTATTTCTTTATAGTGACAGGGAGCCCAATGCAAAGTGGCACATAGGGGTATTGAATTAGGAAAATCCTTGACATCAATTGGTTGGTTCAATAGCTTCCAAAGCTAGAGATGGTCTGGAAGATGATGAATTGACTGCATGTAAGGAAGAAACAGAAGGGTCAGAGAATCTTAGAAACTTACACTTTGCCTGTTTATGTGAGCGTGTGACACAATGATGCCCCGTGGTGAATCTCTTAAAAAGCACTGGAGCAGTCAATTTTCTTTTTCTTTCTTGTCAGGAGGAAGTCAATTCTTTTCCTGGGCTAAATAGGTGGATGCTGAAGGAACCACACACTAAATCTGGGATCGACAGAGTGGAGAGAGAGAGAGAGAGAAAGCAGGTTGGTACCTGTAATTGTTCACGGAAAGTCATGCAGTCTGTCATGTGTCTGATGCACTGATTATAGTTTTTCAAAATATGTAAATTTAGATTAAACCCCACCGTCCTTCTCCCTCTCCCAAATGGATTGTGATACAATCAGTGCTGATTGTATGGCCATCACTGTAGAAAAGTGATATATTTGCACTTTAGTAGGAAGCTTCTTCCTGTACAAGCACATTTCACAGAAGGTGAAAACTGCCACAATATATTTATGTCATAAAATAACTGCTAAATAGCACAGATTATCCTTATTTCAGCAACCTTTATAGCTTAACACAATCTGTCGAAGTGATAACAGAAGGGGCTAATCAATGAATTCATGCTCCAGATTTCTCAGGCTTTGTATTTATAACATCAGCAGATGGCAGTCACTCTGATGGTGTCTTGAATTATAATATATATTGTCCATATGTAGAAAGAGAGTCACTCTAATGTTACATCTTCTGTGTTAAGTAGATAGACAGCAATTATCCCACATGGGCATATCATCGTAAACTACTTGAGCCGGCGGCCTTTTATCAGATTTCCTTGCGAGAGCCACTGCATGTTTAAAAGCAATTATGTGCAAAATGCCCAGGATTGGGTTTCAATATACTCTAATGGTCGGTAGTGGGAAGGGGCAGGGGAGGAGAGCAGCAGTGTAGAAGCGATACTGTTGCAGCATCTCCAATTCCACCTTTACAGCTGGTCAGAACATTACAAGCTGTTTCCTTTCCTTACAGCTTCTGCTGTCTCCTGCCATCAAACCAGGTAATGCTTTACAATTTGATTCAGTAGCTGGGGAGCTCTGCAGAGTGCAATGGGGTGTGCTTACAGAGTGCCTGCCTCGAGTATCCAAGCCTCTATTCATTTCTCTGAACTGGCAGCATCTTCATTTTGTCCACTCTCTCCTTTCATAAGAACGCACACACTGATGAAGGAGTCCACGTCAAACAGGAAAAGAAACACAGACTTATTCCAACATCATAGATTACTACATTCAAGATTCGGACTTGATTCAGACCTGAAAGGGTCCTGTCTCTGGCCTGTCCAAAAATCAGGTTTTCTGATCAATTGGCTGTAGGTTCCTTTATTATGTGGAAATTGAATGTTTATATATCAACAGACTTTACAAAGCTCATATGTCTCTCCAAAATGAAAGTCTTGACCCGAGTTAAAGTTTAGCTGCATTGAATTATTTATTATGGCACAAAGAAAGTTACAAGGTCTATGTTACAATGGCAGTATCCTTATATCTAAGTTAGGAGGCTTGGGTTCAAGTCCCACCCGCTCCAGCAGTGTGTAATAACATCTCTGAACAAGTTGATTGGAAAAATATCTGAAGTAGGTTTGAACAGTCGCTATTATTTTGCAGTAGTGTCCTTTCCTCTCAATCCTTAAAGACCTGGGTTCAAGTCCTGCATGCCCCGAATGTTTGGTATAGTGCATCTGATCAAGTGGATTTGTTTATAAAAAGATGTAAAGTTGATCAGATAATGTGAAGTATGAAGAGACTCTTGAAAAACGCAAGTCTGTGGAATATAACTCTGGATCTGAAACCTAACAGTTCCTTTCCTTCTCGTTTTGTTCATTGCAGAAATGTTTTCGCGGGGTCTCCAGAAGGGATAATGGTTACTTTTTTAAAAAAATGCTTGTTTGGGAATTAGTACATGGAAGCATAGACAGCTGTTTTATATTCACACTGGTTTTGCTGCAGTAAAGTTAGGCAGGAGGCACTCTTAATGATAATTTCATTTAATCTAATCATAAGGAATCCATAGCTACAACAATAGCTATATTCTGTTATAATAAAGTAGAGAAATCCATCTTTAAAATACAGATTCTGTAATGCTGGGGGTAACTCACTTCCATTTCATTAGGCAGTAATGAGCGTTCTCCTAATTCAGAACAATCTGTGGCCTCAAACAGGCATGGCATCTTTAGTCAACACATGAAGATTTAGATCAACATTGGCAGCCAGCAAAGTTGCAATCCCAAATAATGCTTCCTTTATTTAAAAAAAAACAGGAGGAATAAATTTTGGGAACGGAGAAAGAAATTGCTCAATGCAAAATCAAATGTGGAGATTTTTGTCTAAAAAGGTGTAGTTCATTCTCCCAGTGCCTTGGGACCATTGTAGAAGACTAGTCAGACATGCCTTGCTTTCCGTTATTCTGCATTTATCTTCTAAATGGTGTGAGAGAGGGATGGTACAATCATTCCTCACACTTCCTGTTTCTTGAATGTAATGCAATGAGATTCCCAAACCACATTGCTCCTGGGGTATGCAGGCAAGCCAAATTGGTAAAAACAATGACCACCAACATCCAGACCTCCAACCTGTATTAGGCAATCAATCAATCAATCATTTGCATATGTTAACAAGGGCCCTAATGAAGTTTCAACATGATTCCCCTTCCAATTTACACAAAATGCCAAAGATTGAGTATTGGACAGCTGAGAGAAGATCCTTCTCCCCCAGTTCTTTCATAGGAAGTTTGCATTGTTGACTAGGCCAGCATCTGTTATCCATCCCTCATTGGCCTTGAACTAAGTTCTTGGCATTTTAGAAGGCAGCTAACTACCAATGAGATCTTTACAGGGACAAAGACAGTTGTTAGAAAATCTCAGCAGGTCTGGCAACATCTGTGCAGAGGAATCAAAGTTAACATTTCAGGTCCAGTGATCCTTTCTCATAACTGGCATCTTTGCAGACCCAGTCAGATAAGGGCCTGAATGGGTAAGGATGGCAGATTTTCTTCTCTAAAGGACACTTGGAAACCCAGATGAGATTTTACGACAATCATTGATCGCTGTCACAGTCATCATTGAGACCAACTTTATATTCAAACATAAAAATAGGGACAAAACCAGACCACTTGGTCCTTCAAGTCTGCTCCACCATTTAAAACAGCATTACAGCTAATTGAGTTTTCACTTCAACACTACATTCTTGTATATCCCCTAATCTTTCATCCTGTAGGTAATTAAGAATTTATTTCTGCCTTAAAAATAATGAAAGATTGTACATCTACTTCCTTACAAAGGAAGGGAATTCCATAGACTCAACTCATTTTTGTTTTCTTCATCTCTCTTAAAATAGCAACCTCTAATTTTTAAGTGACCTACTTCTAGAATTATCCATAAGAGGAAACATCCTTTCAAACATCCATCTAGTCAAGTCCCCTCAGGATCTTCTACGTTTCAATTAAGTTATCTCAGAGTTTTCTAAAGTCGAGAGATTATAGTCCTAACCTCTCATAAGGTGACTCACTCAGTCCAGGTATTAATCCAGTGAACCTTCTCTGAACTACTTCCAACGCGTTAATATTCTTCTGTACGGTTGATCCAAGATGGCGACAGAGTAGGACGCTTCTGCCAGAGCTTGTCCACTCTATTCATTCATATTCTTTTCTTTCTCTCTTCTTTTCCCTTCATTCATCTTTTTCTCCTCCTCTTCAGACCTCTGGCTGCGACCTCGTGACCTCTGACCCCCAGGCCTCCGACCTGGCTGCGTCAGAATTTGCGGCCTTGGAACTCCTGGCTTCAGCACAGACCTGGAGTGGTGCCCTCTCGGCCCAGCGTGGCAATCTGCCAGCTCAGCATGGCGCCCTCTCGGCCTAGGGTGGCGATCTCCCAGCAGCCAAGTGTAATGGCCTTCAGGTAGTACATGACAGTCTCTCAGCCTTGCGTGGTCTCGACATGGACGTCCAGTCTCAGGGAAGCTAGATGTCAACATGGGCTGGGTCAGAAGACCATTTCTCTGTACTCTTCTTTCTCCATTTTATAGTTTATTCCTAATTCTACAAAGCTGGACATTATTTTTTAATTCTCTCTTTTTCCATGAACCGTAACTGGAAAAAAAAAACTGTACCGAGGGGCTCTCGTACCTAAGGCGGCGCCATAAGTGGCAACTTGCACACTTTCCACTGTATTCATTTGAGTACGTGACAATAAAACTAATTTTAGAGAATTCTAGAGAATGCAAGTAGTGTCCTGTAGTGTACACAATACTCCAAGTGTAGTCTCAACAATGCCCTGTACAGCTGAAACACAACCTCCCAACTCTTACATAAAAGAGATGTCAAGGTGTAGAGGTGGATGAACATAGCAGGCCAAGCAGTATCATAGGAGCAGGAAGGCTGACGTTTCGGGCCGAGACCCTTCATCAGAAATGGGGGAGGGGAAGGGGGTTCTGAAATAAATAGGGAGAGAGGGGGGGAGGCGGATCGAAGATAGATAGAGGAGAAGATAGGTGGAGAGGAAACAAACAGGTCAAAGAGGCGGGGATGGAGCCAGTAAAAGGTGAGTGTAGGGAGGAGAGGCAGGGAGGAGAGAGAGGTCAGTCCAGGGAGGACGGACAGGTCAAGGGGGCGGAATGAGGTTAGTAGGCATGAAGTAGGGGTGCAGTTTGAGGTGGGAGGAGGGGATAGATGGGAGGAAAAACAGGTTAGGGAGGCGGGGACGAGCTGGGCTGGTTTTGGGATGCGGTAGGGGGAGGGGAGATTTTGAAGCTTGTGAAATTCACATTGATACCATTGGGCTGCAGGGTTCCCAAGCGGAATATGAGTTGCTGTTCCTGCTACCTTCGGGTGGCATCGTTGTGGCACTGCAGGAGGCCCAGGTTGGACATGTCATCTGAGGAATGGGAGGGGGAGTTGAAATGGTTCGTGACTGGGAGGTGCAGTTGTTTATTGCGAACCGAGCATAGGTGTTCTGCAAAGTGGTCCCCAGACCTCTGCTTGGTTTCCCCGATGTAGAGGAGGTCACATCGGGAACAGCGGATGCAGTATACCACATTAGCAGATGTGCAGGTGAACATCTGCTTGATGTGGAATGTCTTCTTGGGGCCTGGGATGGGGGTGAGGGAGGAGGTATGGGGGCAGGTGTAGCACTTCCTGCAGTTGCAGGGAAAAGTGCCGGGTGTGGTGGGGCTGGAGGGGAGTGTGGAGCGGACAAGGGAGTCACGGAGAGAGTGGTCCCTCCGGAAAGCAGATAAGGGTGGGGGGGGAAAAATGTCTTTGGTGGTGGGGTCGGATTGCAGATGGCGGAAGTGTCGGAGGATGATGCGTTGGATCCGGAGGTTGGTGGGGTGGTACGTGAGGACGAGGGAGATTCTGTCTTCGTTGTTATTGCGGGGATGGGATGTGAGGGATGAGTTGCGGGAAATGCGGGAGACACGGTCAAGGGCTTTCTCGACCACTGAGGGGAGCAAGTTGCTGTCCTTGAAAAACGAGGACATCTGAGATATATGGGAGTGGAATGCCTCATCCTGGGATCAGATGTGGCGGAGGTGAAGGAATTGGGAATAGGGGATGGCATTTTTGCAGGAAAGTGGGTGGGAGGAGGTGTATTCTTGGTAGTTGTGGGAGTCGGTGAGCTTGAAATGGGTATAGGTTTCTAGGTGGTTGCCTGAGATGGAGACAGAGGTCCAGGAAGGTGAGAGAGGTGTTAGAGGTGGTCCAGGTGAACTTAAGGTTGGGATGGAAGGTGTTGGTGAAGTGGATGAACTGTTTGAGCTCGTGGGAGCACAAGGTGGCGCCAATACAGTCATCAATGTAACGGAGGAAGAGGTGGGGTTTAGGGCCAGTGTAGGTACAGAAGAGGGATTGTTCCACGTAACCTACAAAGAGCCAGGCATAGCTTGGGCCCATGTGGGTACTCATGGCCACCCCCTTTGTCTGTAGGAAGTGGGAGGAATTGAAAGAGAAGTTGTTGAGGGCGAGGACGAGTTTGGCTAAGCAGATGAGGCTGTCAGTGGAGGGGGACTGGTCGGGCCTGCGGGACAGGAAGAAGCAGATGACCTTTAGGCCAACTGTATGGGGAATGCAGGTGTATAGGGACTGGACGTCCATGGTAAAGATGTGTTGGGGACCGGGGAATTGGAAGATCAGGGAGGAGGTGGAGGGAGTGGGTGGTGTCACAGACGTAGGTAGGGAGATCCTGGACCAAGTGGGAGAAAATGGAGTCGAGATAGGTGGAGATAAGTTCGGTGGGGCAGGAGCAGGCGGAGACAATGGGTCGACCAGGGCAGTCAGGTTTGTGGATTTTGGGAAGGAGATAGAAGCGG
>NC_063333.1:145849209-145869845 GCF_021869965.1 Rhincodon typus | reverse complement strand
CCACCTTCCTGCAAAAATGCCATCCCCTATTCCCAATTCCTTCGCCTCCGCCGCATCTGATCCCAGGATGAGGCATTCCACTCCTGTATATCTCAGATGTCCTCGTTTTTCAAGGACCGCAACTTGCCCCCCTCAGTGGTCGAGAACGCCCTCAACCATATCTCCCACATTTCCCGCAACTCATCCCTCACACCCCATCTCTGCAATAACAACCAAAAAAGAATCCCCCTCGTCCTCACGTACCACCCCACCACCCTCCGGATCCAATGCATCATCCTCCAACACTTCCGCCATCTGCAATCCGACCCCACCACCAAAGACATTTTTCCCTCCCCACCCTTATCTGCTTTCCGGAGGGACCACTCTCTCCATGACTACCTTGTCCGCTCCACACTCCCCTCCAGCCCCACCACACCCGGCATTTTTCCCTGCAACTGCAGGAAGTGCTACACCTGCCCCTACACCACGCCCCCTCACCCCCATCCCATTCCCCAAGAAGACTTTCCACATCAAGCAGATGTTCACCTGCACATCTGCTAATGTGGTATACTGCATCCGCTGTACCCGGTGTGGCCTCCTCTACATTGGGGAAACCAAGCGGAGGCTCGGGGACCGCTTTGCAGAACACCTATGCACGGTTCGCACCAAACAACTGCACCTCCCAGTCGTGAACCATTTCAATTCCCCCTCCCATTCCTCAGACGACATGTCCATCCTGGGCCTCCTGCAGTGCCACAACGATGCCACCCGAAGGTTGCAGAAACAGCAACTCATATTCCGCTTGGGAACCCTGCAGCCCAATGGTATCAATGTGGATTTCACAAGCTTCAAAATCTCCCCTCCCCCTACGACATCCCAAAACCAGCCCAGCTCGTCCCTGCCTCCCTGACCTGTCCTTCCTCCCACCTATCCCTACCTCAAGCCGCACTCCCATCTCCTACCGACTAACCTCATCCCGCCCCCTTGACCTGTCCATCCTCCGTGGACTGACCTATCTCCTCCCTAACTCCCCACTGACACTCACCTTTACTGGCTCCATCCCCGCCTCTTCGACCGGTCTGTCTCCTCTCCACCTACCTTCTCCTCTATCCATCTTCTATCCGCCTCCCCCTCTCTCCCTATTTATTTCAGAACCCCCTTCCCCTCCCCCATTTCTGAAGAAGGGTCTCGGCCCGAAATGTCAGCCTTCCTGCTCCTCTGATGCTGCTTGGCCTGCTGTGTTCATCCAGCTCTACACCTTGTTATCTCAGATTTTCCAGCATCTGCAGTTCCTACTGTCTCTCCCAACTCTTACATTTAGTTTCCCCCGGCAAGAAAACATTACGTTCTGAGTTTTCTTGATTAGTTACTGTACGTGCTTGTTAACTTTGTGATTCATGCACTAGGACACCCAGATCCCCCTGCACCTCATAGGTCTGCAATCTCTCACCATTTAGATAATGTTCTTCTTTTATTATTCTTTCTGCCAAAATCTCACACATTGTACTTCATTTGATATTTGCTGACTCACTTAACCTGTCGATATCCTTTCGTACACTCCTTACTTTCTCTTCACAACTCACTCCCTTGCCCATTTCAGGTGCATTGACTGAATTCAGTTTTCACCAGCTGCTGTAATGGAACTTGACCCTGCCAAGTTTTAGGCCAGGCCTTGGGATTATAAACTCTGTGATCGTACCACTTTGCCATCATCGGGCTATTGTGTCGGTAGGAGACACAGTCAAAATGGGCATAAGAAAATCTGGGTTATTTTGTTTGGTTTTAATAAGTCATGGTCCTAATTCTTGATCCTGAACTTGCCTGGAAATGCTAAACCAGAAATAACCGCAGGTTTAGCAATCAAGTACAGATAAGTCATAATTTTTATGGAGCTGTGTGTGCGGGTCCTTGCATTCAGTTCCACTGAAGTTATCAAGCATGCAGGCCAACACACAAAATATTTTAGGGTGGCTCAGCGACTCGGAGGATGAATAAGGTCTTGAACAGGGCTCATATGCTCCTTCCTCTCCTCCTACAGAGCAGGCACTCACTTGCTCCTGGCAACTCCAATAAAAAGGTGGCGTAACACAGCACTTACTCTGTTTATGTGAAGTTCTCAGAGAATTTTCTGGAAAACATCCCAGAAAGTCTTGTTCCACTCTCTTGCAGCAAGTTAAAAGTGTTTGACCCCCGGCCTGTTAAGAAGCCTTTTCATTCATCTCCAATTTCTAGTTTACAATTGGGCAAGTGGTTAGCATTGTTACCTCACAGCATCAGGGACATGGGTTTGATTCTGCCCACTGGCAACAGTCTGTGTGGAGTTTGCGCGTTCTCCACTTGCCTGTGTGGGTTTCCTCCGGGTGCTATGGTTTCCTCCCACAGTCCAAAGATGTTCAGGCAAGGTAGATTAGCCACAGGAAATGCAGGGTTGTAGGGGTGGGATGGGATGCTTTTTGGAGGGGCAGCGTCAACTCAATAGCACTATAGGGATTCCAGGATTCCATACTCTGAATCATCAGGAAAGAGAGGGCATTAGGTCAGGCGTGAGCCACTAAAATGTTATGTAAACTCATTATTGAACAAATTGTAGGTAATTAATCTGGCAATCAGCCTCTCAATGGTCCTCCCCTTTGCAAGGAAGGTTTCAACCCCTTTCCAAGGCAATATCTTGAGCTAAATGCATACTAAATGGTTGTTTGAACCTAAGGCCCTATCTTAGCTGCCTCTAAGGCTCTCAACTGTACAAAGTATTGTTGCTTTTTATGCCTTGAAATGTCTTTGGGCAGTTTAAATCCACTGCGCTATGAAATTCTTTTCTATGCAAATATTAATAACTAACATCCATGTAGAGTTACTAATGTTGGTATAAGTAAAATGGAAATTTAGATAATCTGAAGAGAGTTAAAGCCAATAAGTCTGCGTGACATATATTTTAATCAACCGGTTCACAGATGACAAATATATGGACAGGTGGGACTTTAATCCTGACCTTCTGGCTCAGAATTAGAGACACTATCACTGCACCATAACAGCTCATTATGGAAGGATGATAGTCTGAACAAAATTGTAATGAAATTTGAGAGACATTGGTCCCCTTTACAAAGTAGTTGACCGAATATTGTGGCTAATGCCTTTTTCCTAAAAGGGTAATGAACAGCCCTAAAATTAGGTCAGTTAGTCACACAAAAATATTAGGCAATATACATCAGAGTGAACTTTGGGATTGTTCACATGTTAATGGAGAAGATTGTCCTTGACAAATCTCCCTAACTCTTTCATATGATACTTGCACAAAACCCATGGTTTTACATTGTCAAATAATTCTCACTCGTCAAAGTTCTGCATAAAAGGCTACAGTTTACATTTAAAGGTTTGGGTTAGATATCTGTCCTGGATGACTGGGATGACAATTTCTGGAGCTGAGTATCTGAATATGTGATGTTTCCTTTAAGTTTGTTGCTGTCAATTTATGGAGTTTCACTGACACTGCTTTAGAGGCTTGCAAGAGATACTATTCAATTTGAATGTAGAAGGTTGTAAAATAATTTTCAACGTAGACTCTGACAAAGGTAACATAAATATGTTGCTTTTAAACTCAAGAACAAAGATGGGACTCGTGCACAGGTTCAAAAGCCTTGGAATGTTTGTATTTCAATTGCGGATTAATTCCTCCCCAGGCACACAGTAATCCGAGTATTAAAAACAATTCTTGATTCCACATTTAAATCCTGCTCATTGACAAGATAAGATCTAGAGGAAACTGTTTCACCTTTATTACAACAACAGTGTTGTATATATGTATGCAACATATGATATGGAGGTGCCGGTGTTGGACTGGGGTGGACAAAGTCAGAAGTCATGACACCAGGTTATAGTTCAACAGGTTTATTCGAAATCACAAGCTTTCACAGCGCTGCTCCTTCATCAAGACCTGACACAGGAACAGCTTCTGAAAGCTTGTGATTTCAAATCAACCTGTTGGACTATAACCTGGTGTTGTGTGACTTCTGACTGTATGCAATAAATGGACAGGGTGGATTGAAAGATCAATAACAAGGAGGCATAATTTTAAAGTGAAAGGCAGGAGGTTTAGAGGGGATTTGAGGAAAAGATTTTTCACCCAGCGGGTGATGGACGGTCTGGAATGCATTGCCTTGGAGAATAGTTGAGGTAGGCAACCTCAACTTTTTAGAAGTACTTGGACAAGTACTTGAAATGTCAAAACATTCAAGGTCATGAGCCTTGTGCTGCAATTAGTGTAAGTTTTATATGTGTTTGGTGGTATAGACCTGAAGACCTCTTCTGTACTGTAAGATTCAATAATTTTATATAGGATAGTGGATGGTCTACAAAAGGAAGATATAGGAAATTACTTCAGACTAACTTATTAAAGAAGGGAATAATATGACTTGCAATTTTACAGCATTTGTAATGTAGGAAACAGAGGCAATGTGAAAGAATGGCAAGATAGCGAGAGGTTATAGTAGACAATCAGGGACATTTGGTAGGGGGAGGGTTAAGCTAATTTTGATAAGTGTTTTAAAGGAGGATGATGAAAAGGTGGGGGGACACAGAGGCTTGCAGTGGGATATTCATTTCTTGGGATGGGGGAAAACATGAGAGAGAATTAGGGCACTATTAGCAGCATTTTTAAAATCAGGACTCTATAGCATCTCCATAACAGCGCTCCAGCTTTGGCAACTTTACATATTACTTTGTTTCCTTTTCATTATGCATTTCTTTCAGTGCCAGTTTAATTAGTGCCAGACTTTTATTCCGTTTGTAATTAACTAAACTACCTAGTTTTTTTTTCCAAGTTGCTTTTATGTTCTCTAAACAATACTGAACTCCATAATTACTGACTTCCACCTATACAAACTTGCAATTATCCATCTTTCACTCTCCAGCAGCTATAATTTCCAAAGCTTTTACCTATAAAGATCTAATACCATAGATAAAGCTTTACAGATATTCCAATTGAAAACTTCATTTAGAAGTTGAGTTCCAGAAATTATTTTACAAATTCTACAAATAGTTGCTTTTTTTGGAATGTGGTAAAGCACTCTACCCAAAGTGTAAATCTCTGTATGGTATATTTAGTGTCATAGCTTTAAAATTATCCACGATACTGGCAAAGTAAGAATAATGTTTAATATACACTGGTGCATCTTTTGTGACATCAAGTTGTCCCACTGTGTTTCACAGCCAATAAATGACTTCTGAAGTGTAGGTAATACTGTAAAATCGGAAATGCAGCTGCCAATCTATATACAGTTAGGTTCCATAAACAACAATGCATGAACAATTAGATTGTCTGTTGTTGGTTGGCAGATAAATTTTGGCCTCCATACTCTTCTTCGGTCAGCGACATGGGATCATTTATGTTGAACAGAGACAGCTTTAATATTTATAATAATGTGGATGACTTGATATTTGCTTGGTATGTTGTACCACAAGCAGTAGTGTTGTGTTCATGTTACTGGAGTAATAATCCTCTCTATGAATGATCTTGAGACAAGTTCAAATCCCATCCTGATACTTGGCCAATTTAAATTCAGTTAATTCAATAAATCTGGAATTAAAGTCTATTGTTATCAATGATGATTATGAAGCTACCAAGATTCTTATCAGAAGTCACGCTACACCAGGTTATAGTCCAACCGGTTTATTTGAAATCACACAAGCTTTTGGCCCACTTCACTTGATAATGAAGCAGCGCTCCGAATGCTTGTGTGCTTTCAAATAAACCTGTTGGACTCTAACTTGGTGTCATGTAACTTCTGACTTTGTCCACCCCAGTCCAACACCAACACCTCCACATCAAGATTCTTGTAAATCTGCCTGGCTTATTAGTGTCCATTTAGGGGCAGAGATCATTTGTTGTTTTTGAGTCTGAACTACATCAATGACTCTTAACTTCCATTAAGAATGGCTAAGCAACTTACTCAGTCTCCCAGAAGGTGGATGTCCCCCCCTCCTCCAACCTTGACATAACCAGTTAAAGGTGAGTAATGCCAGTGACATCCACATTCCAGAATATATAAAAAAAACCTTGATTTTTCAACATATTGCAGCACAAAAGTGATCTGGACAAGGTTTATGATTGATTTCCAACTGACCTAATCTGCTCAGCCAAGCAATTTGTGTATGTCTATCATTCTTCAAATTTAGATATCAAAATAGAGCCTGTTGGTTACTTCTGTGAAGGGTTTTCTTTTAAGAAAAGAAAAAAAAGGTCAGAGAGTCCTCTGAAACAGTGACTAAATCTGGCATTTGTTAAAGTTGAAGGCTTCTATGGTTTTAATGGAAAGATGTTTATATTGCTGTCTATGACAGGTAGGGTAAACATGGAGGCCATTCTCCTTGTTTTCAGTTCAGAAGATTCTAGAAACAAACAAGTTTTTATTTTCTAATATTCAATTCAGGAGACAGCAGGGATGAGCACAGAAGTAACTTTAGTTTCTCACCTTGGAAGAGCTTTAGGAAGTGAGGGAACACATTACCTCAGTGGAAGGGTAGTTTGGTTATAAATACGTAAGTTAGTAAAACTGCAAAAGTATAATCACTCAGATTTGTGAAAAAGTTTGTGTCTTCAAACTAGAAAAGAATGTATGAATTGTCTCCACAGTCCACAGGAAAGAATCTGTAAGGAATTAGTAAAGTAAAAAATGTAAAAGTTAAGGTAGGGATATAATTTCTGTGGACTTGAGTTTCTGTAATGTGTTGTGTCAGAAAAAAGCTTGAAAGTTTACTTTCCTGTGTGTTTTGAGATCTTTCTAACTCACCTCTGTGTTTACTTAGCTTGCACTTCTTTACTTTATGTTTTGTGTGATAAACTTCTGTTCTCGTATTAAGTATAATCTGCAGCCTCCTGTTTGAGTATCTTAGTGATTAACTATCATTTTAATTAACCAAGCAAATTTTTAAAAAAAAACCAAGCCAAGTTTCGTTTTGAGATCTCACTTATCCAGAGTCATAGTCAGTTAGAAACATAACAAACTGAATTGAGAAGCAAAATGATGCTCATATGAAATTGGAAGTAGAGACAAAGAAGCTTCTCATGTCCCTTTAGCAGCAAATCATACAGTAGCTTTTACAGAGACCCAGAGCAGGTCACCTTGTGCATCATCCTAGTGAATATGCAATGTATATAACACAGGCAACTAAAGTCTGGGAATTGAGGTAAAGATAAACAAGGGTGCATGGTATTTGCACAGCTATGAATTTAATTTCTGTTTCTTGACTGAGAAGCCATTTGAAATAAGCTGTGGTAATAAGCTTGAACAGTAAACATCAAACTAACCATACTCACCTTTTGGCTTCACCAGGATTTAATATTCTCATACATGTATTGAAATTATTCAAATAAACTCCAAAGTCATTGTGATCTTACTAGTCCATAGGACTGCTCCCTGATGAGAGAGAGGACTGGTGGTAGTTTAACGTCAGGGTCACAAGGCCGCTGGCAAAGGAAGAGGGTGAAAGGGATGATCTCCCATGATGAGCTCAGCTGGTGCTGTTAGCTATCCAGCCAACTGAGCTAATTAACATCCTTCAAAATGAAATTAACTAATTATTCACTTGGTGGTCCTAAATGGTGAGCAGCAGTGCTACAGATTAGATGTAAAGAATTACCATTTTATACTAAAGCAGTAATCTTTAGACCAGAAAACATAAGAGCAGAAGTAGGCCATTCATTCCATCAAACTCACTTGGTCATTCAATTAGATCATATTTAAAAGTAAATGCTGGCAATGTGGGACAATTCAAAATTAAAACAGAAAATATTGAAAATTCACAACAACTTCATCTTGATATTAAAAATATAATTAATAATGAGTAATCAACATAGATTTCTAAAAGGAAAACTTTGCTCGACGAAGCATCTTGAATAGTATTAAAAAAATAACAGTGAGATTAGACAAGGATAATGTTATAGTTGTGAATTATCTAGATTTTTATAAAGCCTTCAATAATGTACCAGATAAGAGATGAAAGAATTAGATCAGGCTAGGGTAAGGGGACAAGGAACCGATAGATAATTCATTGGCTGGAAGACTAAAAGCAGAGAGTAAGGAATACAGGGTAATTATTCAGTCACACAAAGACAGTATTTGCTGGAGAAACTCAACAGGTCTGGCAGCATCTGTGCAGAGAAACAGAGTTAATGTGCTATTTTCCCTGGAACATCTGCGGCTGAGGGATGACCTTACTAGCGGTTTATAAGATCATGAGGGGCATGGATAAGATGAATAGCCGATGTCTTTTCCCCAGGGTAGGAGAGTCCAAAACTAGAAGGCATAGGTTTAAAGTGAGAGGGGAAAAACTTAAAAGGGACCCAAAAAGCAACTTTTTCATGCAGAAGGTGGTGCGTTTGTGGAATGATTGATTGATTGATTGATTGATTTAGTATCACATGTACCGAAATACAGTGAAAAACTTCGTTTATGGAATTTGGCAACACAGTTGTGGGTGTACAGGGAGTACAGTAGGGGGCTGAGGATGCATCCTTGGGGTTCTCCAGTGTTGAGTGTTATTGTGGAGGAGGTGCAGTTACCTATCCTCACTGATTGCAGTCTGTGGGTCAGAAAGCTGAGGATCCAGTTGGAGAGGGCGGAGCCGAGAACAAGGTCACGGAGTTTTGAGATCAGTCTGGAGGGGATAATGGTGTTGAAGGCAGAGCTGTAGCCAACGAGCAAGAGTCTGATGTAGGTGTGTTTGTTGCGCAGATGTTCCAGGGATGAATGCAGAGACAGGGATATGGCTTCCGCTGTGGACCTGTTATGTCAGTAGGCAAAATGAAGGGGATTGAGGCAGGTTAGGAGGCTAGAGTTGATGTGGGCCATGACCAGCCTCTCGAAACACTTTGTGATAATTGAAGTCAGAGCTATTGGGCGGTAGTCATTAAGGCACACTGTACGTGTTTTCTTGGCTACAGGGATGATGATGGTCTTCTTGAAACACATGGGAACTTTGGCTTGTAGGAGGGAGAGGTTGAAGATGTCGGTGAATGCCTCCGCCAGTTGGTCCACACAGGATCTGAGTGCTCGGCCGGGAACACCGTCCGGGCCTGTCACTTTCCTTGGGTTGACTCCCATGAAAACTGATCTGACGTCTGCAGCAGTGACAGAGGGAACAGGTGTGTCTGGGGCTGTCGGAGCAGGCATTGGCATGCCGATGGTATTCTGCTCAAACCGAGCACAGAAAGCACTGAGCGCGTCAGGGAGGGATGTGTCATTGTCCACTATCTTATGCTGTTTCATTTTGTATCCTATAATATTGTTTAGGCCTTGCATAGGCGGCGGGATTCTGTTTGGTAGGTTTGGGCCTCTAACTTGGTCTGGTACTGCCTCTTGGCCTCCCTGATGCCTTTGTGGAGGTCATATCTGGACATTTGTATTGGTCTGGGTCACCCAATTTGAATATGGCACATCTTGTCTTCAGTAGGGAGTGGGTTTTGTGGTTCATCCCAGGTTTATAGTTAGGGAACACTCGGATTAACTTCTTTGATACACAGTTCTTTACACTGTTGCTAGTGAAGTCTGTGACGGTGGTGGCATGCTTGTTCGAGGTTTTCCACTGAACACTTGAACACGGCCCAGCCCATCAAGTCCAAGCCGTCCCAGCAACGGTCTTCTGCTGCCTTGAACCAGCACTGTATTTCTTTTCATGGAGGATTCTCCCGTTTCAGCTTCTGCCTATAAGCTGGGAGAAGGAACACAGTGCCGTGATCAGATTTTCCCAAGTGTGGGCGGGGCATTAAATGGTAGGCGTCTTTGATGGTTGTGTAGCAGTGGCCCAGGGTGAGCTGCCAGAGGAAATGGTGGAGGCTGATACAATTACAACATTCAAAAGGTGTCTGGATGGGCACATGACTAGGAAGAGTTTAGAGGGATATGAGCCAAATGCTGACAAATGGGACTAGATTAATTTAAGGTATCTGGGCAGCATGGACAAGTTGGACCAAAGGGTCTGTTTCCGTGCTATACAACTCTATGACCCTTTTGAATCATTTGGCCCTTCTCCACAAATGCTGCCAGACCTGCTGAATACTCCAGCACTTTCCATCTTTGTGTGTCTCTGATCGTTAGCATCCACAGTTTCTTTTGTTTTATTTTAGTAATTCAGACTGATTTTCACAGTTCGATAGGGCTATCCACAACTTATATTAATGATTTAGATTTATATTTTTGATTCCTCGTTTTTAAATTTACAGATGACATTGAACTGGGGCTGAGTTAGGGATACTCAATACTGAGGAAGACTGCAAAACAAAATTACAAGCAACATCAAAGATTGCAACATGGACAAATCAATTTCAACATGGATGCATGTGAGGTATTAAATTTTGGCAAGAAAAATAAAGAAGTTGCATACTGCTTGAAAAATGAAAATCTAAATCAGGTAGAGGAACAAAAGGACTTTGGATTGCAAATAAACACAAACACACACATCTTAAATTTTTTGTGCAGTAAAATGTCCCTAGGTGCTTCACAGAAGTGTTAGCAAATAAAGGTTGACACTGAGCCACATAAGAAAATATTATAAGGTGAACAAAATATTAATCCAAGAGATAGGTTTTAAGGAGTGTCTCAAAGACATCAAATAAGATAAATGGTTGAGAGGTTTTGGGGCACAACTCCAGATTCACACAACTGATGCTGAGGCTGCCAATGATAGCTATGCAACTTCACAGATGCTGCCAGACCTGCTGAGCTTTTCCAGCAACATCTGTATTACTATACACTTCTGGTGTAGGTGGGACTTGAACCCAGGTCTTCTGGCTCAGTGGAAGGGTCTTAACCATTATGCTACAAGGGCCCCTTGCTCAAAGGGTATGAATTAATGATGACAGGTTTCTACAAGGCTGTGGAGCCACAGGATGTTACAGAGACAGAGAGAAGCAGGACTCATGCAGGGACTAAGAATGAGAATATCGATATCAGGGCAATTGCCAATGATATAACTGAAGGTGTTGGCTACAGTAAGGATAATACCAATCAATTTCAGCAGGACTATATAGACAAGCTGATGAGGTTTAAACCAGAGCAGGGTGAGGTGATGCATTTTGGCAGAAGGGTTAAGGAAGTGCTTATTAGACTTAATGACATGTTTTTTAAAGAATGCTTAGTGTCAGAGACACCTTGATGTTCATGTGCATGCATTAGTGAAAATTGAAGGAAATTCTGAGAGTAGCTAGTCCAGCCTATGTGGTATTTAAGCTGTTTAAATAATAGAATATGGTACAAGAGAAAGAAAGTTACAAAGTTCAGTTAGCCAACAGTTAGAGTGTGTAAGTATCACTGAGATGTTGCAAAGATGCTTTCAGGAAGAGAGATTTTAGTTTCATAGACAGGTTGAACAATCTGGAGTGGTTCTGCTCAGAGAAAAGATTGATGTTTATTTCTGAATGGATACAGCTGAAAGTAAAGAAGTTATAGTTAACCCTTGATTATGCCATAATTCATACGCAGGGCATTGAGTACGATTCCAGTCATCATACTCTAAAATGAAATAGAGGCATGGGAGAGTGCAAACAATATTTATAGAGATGCCACTAGAATTGCAAGACTGTTATGATCCCAGTTGATGGTAATACTTGACAAATCAGATATTCATAAATCATTTATTTAATTCTGTTATTAGTAATTTAACTTTATGGCTGCTGACTGGAAAATATTCATGTGAAGCTGCAGATGCTCTTTAACATCAGTACATAGGTTTCTTAAAAGGAAGAAAATAATCAGGCAATATAGATACAGAAGACAGTTTGAAAGATTATGACACAAGATCAATGCATTTCCCAATGGTATCCATTACAGAGACTCAAGTCCAGAGAAAATGCACTTATCTCAACTCTAAAAGATTTTACTTGATTGGCTGTTTCCAGTCTCTTTCCCATGGAGTAGAGAGACCATTGATGTCCAAGTGCAGTAAGATAATATCCAAGCTTGGGCTGAGAAGTGACAAGTAACATTCAAGTCACATAAATGACAGGCAATGACTATCTCCATTAAGAGACAATCTAATCACTGTCCCTTGACATTAAGTGCCATTAGCATCACTGAAGTTAGGTAAATATTAGCAGTCTAATCTCCTAATTTCCTTTGACCTGTAATTGAATTCATCCCAAGCATTGAGGATACAGTTATTTGAGATGTATAAGGTTATGAGGGGTATGGATAGGGTGAATAGAGAGCAGCAGTTCCCCTTGGTTGAGGGGTCAGTCACAAAACGGCATACTTTTAGGGCAAGTGGCAGGAGATTCAGAAAGGATTTAGAAAAAAACTTTTCCACTCACTGGGTGGTGGGAATCTGGAATGCACTGCCTGGGAAAGTAATGGAGGCTGGAGAGCTTACAATTTTTAAAAGTATTTGGATGAGTACTTCAAATATCATAACATTCAAGATATGGGACAAGTGCAGGAAATTGGGGTGAGCACACTTTTAGTGGTAGTTATAACGGTGCAGACTCGATGGGCTGAAGGGCCTTTTCTGAACTGTATGAATCTATGAATTTGAAGGTTTGGAGTGAGTGATGTCATCATTGACTACCCCATCAATGTGATTTCCTATCACCCACAAAAGAGGACAATAATCACTGCCTGCATTGAAACAAACAAATTGCCCACACCTTCTCAAATGTTTCATTCAGGTTGCTAAGTGTCAGTATAGGAACTGTAGAGTCATAGAGTCATACAGTACAGAAACAGACCCTTCCATCCAACCTGTCCATGCCAAACATTATCCCAAACTAAACTGCTCCTATGTGCCGCTTCCAGGCCCATATCCTCCAAACCTTTCCTAATCATGAACTTATGTAGGTATCTTTTAAGCATCATAATTTTGCCTGCATCCTCAGGAAGTTCATTCCACACGCAAACCACTCCCTGTGTAAAAAATTTGCCTCTTATGTCTTTTTAAAATCTCCCTCCTCTCACCTTAAAAAGTGCCCCCTAGTCTTGAAATCCCCAATCCTAGGGAAAAGACAGTTACCATTAACTCCATCTATACTCCTCATTATCTTATAAACTTCTATAAGGTCGCCTCTGAAACTGAGAAAAATCCTTTGAAGACTTAAAAGATAAGTGCTTTTGATAAAACCATGGTATGTTCTTCAAAATACCCATCTTCTCTCTTGGGGTCTATCTCAGTTGCATCCCAATTACAAATCCATTACAAACCCTACCACCCCAACGCCCAATTCAACTCCCCACCCCCAGACATATGCCAGAACAGGGTCGTGGTTCTTAAAACCAGAACTTTTCAATATTTCATTAAAAACTGGATCAGAGTCAATGCCCAGTAGTTTATCTTTTCTCATTGTGGATGCTGACAGAATTGCTCTGTGCTGCGAGCATTTTCTATTTTTAATAAGAAAGAACAACACATTCTTTGGAACCGTAACAACCGTATCAACAACAAAGAACAACTGAGAGACATGGGCCATTTAAAAGACATCAAAAGCTTTGATATTGTTGTTTGTGACATTAGCATATGAGCACTGATGGCAGTCATATGACATTACCGTGTTCATCATTTCAAAATAAATGGGTCAATGCCCATGTTAAAATAATGGGCATTCGAATGCCAAGTTAGTCAATTATACACCAAAATCAAAACCAGCAATTTCCAGGCTAAAAAGCTCATAAATATTCAGAACTGTCAAGCACTTCAGAATGGACCACTTTCACTTGAATTCTTGCTCTGAAAAGATTTTTAAAATTGAAAGAAAAAAGCATGATCAGAAACCTGGCTATCTCAAAAACCTTGAAACAATCTTTGTTTAATTAATCCGTAATTAACAAAGACAACAAATTGTTATGCTCATGACAATGGTCTAATTATGAATCACTTGTAAAAGATTGATTAATTCTGTAGGTTAAATTATTCAAACTGTAAACTACACTGTGCTGTGGAAGACACTGCCTGGGAGGATGGCTGAGGTGGGTAAATTCATAATCTTTAAAAAGTACTTGGATAAGCACTTGAAGTGAACATCCAAGGCTATGAGCCTAGTGAGGAAGAGTGGGCAAGTATACATTTATTACAGCTTTGGCAACATATACACAATGGGCTGAAGCAACTCTTCTGTATTGTATGATTCTATAATTCTACATTATAAATCAGATATCCATATATCCACACTAAACCAGCTGATTTCCGCATGTACAGTTTACAAGCACAAAGCAGACCGATTGGCAGGCAGAGTCATAGCATTGTATACACAGACTACATCAAATCCTAAAAGGTAAACTTGATTAAAGGCAAGGTACACATACAGCAGAAAGTTAACAACTGAATCTGCTCATGGATAATAAAGAAGATGTTATTTTTTATTAGCCAGAAGGAATTGATATCATTAATTGGTAATATGTACGGTAATATTTCTAACAAAGACTTTTTAAAGTTTCAGCTAGAATGTCCTTTGGCTAATTACCTGTTAACCAATGTAAATTAATGAATGATGCTTTTCTGTTTCCTTCACAAGAAGATATAAAGGATTCAAACTTCCTGTTAACTCGAGAGCATCCAAATTTATCGACATTCAACTTTCAAACAGTCATACTTTTGAAAGTGATCCCAAAGAGGAGTGTAATTTTAAACATCTGACACACAAATGCTTCCTTGTATTTATGAATGGCTATTTTATATTGTTCAGCATCACATTCCAATTCACATACAAATTAACTGACGAACAGACTCATGAGTGAAACCTGATCACAGCCCAGGTTTAGTGATTGGAACGAGGTTGGCCATGTGCACCTTATAGAATATGAGTTCCCTGATTGGGGCTGTTAACCTGGTTTAATCAGGAAGCCCTGGCTGACAGATATAAACATGAGTGTCAGGGGCTCAGGAGCTCACTCTAGGAGCTGGCTCAGAGCTAGCTGGGTCAGTGTCGTGTACTATACTCTTGTAAGTAAATAGTGACTTGGTAATAGGATAAGGGACTTCATGGACTTATTTTACCAGGTACTGTCTGTATCTTTATCTCTGGTTCTTGGGTGTGAACAGGGGCATAGTCGGATCATTATAATCATATCTTGTTCTGTGTACAGGAAAATTTTGTCCAATGAATCAGGGGCATATAAACAAAAGCAGAATCCTGCAGTTACTGGAGACTTGAAGTATAACTGAGGTTGCAATTAAGTCCTTGCAGGAAGTTGGGAGGAAATGCAGTCAAGTTTGTATAAAAGTTACATTTAATTGATGTAACGGTCAAGACACAACACCTCGAAAGGAGAGCACTGAGGACTCAGCTTGCAAGATGACCATCAATAAAAACTGAACGGTACAAGCTGTACAACAGCAGGGGAACTATAAAGGGTAGCAGTGAAATCCACTTACTTTTGATTAGTGTTGTATTTTTGTGTTTCTCGGACATTCAAATTATTAATCTTACACAGGGCCCATAAAGAAAATTGAAATAACTTCACCAAGTCACCTTTTATTTACATGTGCAGAGTCCTTGACATTGATCCAGCTCCTTCAGAGCCAGCTCTCAAAGTGAACAGAACCTCCCACGCTCCTGTTCTTATCTGTCAGCCAGGGCTCCCTGATTAGACCAGATTAACAGCCCCACTGGCTGAACTCATTACAATCACAACTAAAATAAGATTAGCTTATTTGAGTATCTAAGGTAGGTTTGCTCAATAGATAGATTTATTACACAGAATCAAAGCTACACACCCTTCCACTTGCACATTGAAAGTTGGACTGACCAGGGCTGCTATCACATTATTGGGAGGTGGTGTGTTTACTGTTTCATTAACATGCTCACTTATCAAAGCAATATCATAGCTAATATGACTACACTTTATGATGCTCATTTTCAGGTCAAATACCAGGTTGTAATTTTATAGAGTCAATGTTTGGAGACCTGTTTTCTGTTCCTCATGCAACATGTGGTCAGACTAACTTGGAGAAAACTAATCAATAGCACAGGGAGAGATAAAGGCCAGAATGCAAGCTTCCTTCTGGTTTCTTATGACTAGTAATTGTACACAAAGCAATACATTTTGGAAAATATGAGCAAGATTTCCAACAATGCAGATGTGCATGGCAAGGTCCTGGCATAGGCTTCCAATTCTACTCTTTGCACTGCCTTGAGGGGATGTGTTTAAAGGGTGTCCTGAATATAAATACTGTGTAGTACCCCTCTCACCAAGACCTCCAATGCAACATCTAAAAACTTAGTTGCTTGTATCTTTTGTATTCATTCATGGGACATGGGCATTGATGATTATTTTTGCTCATCTCCAATTGCCCAGAGGGCAGTTAAGAGTCAATCACAATGCTGTGGGTCTGGAGTTACACATAAATCAGATAAGGATGCTGCTTTCTTTTCATAGAGAACATCAGTGAACCAGATAGGTTTTTCACACTCTTAGTTACAAATTTTTATTGTGTTCAAGTTCCTCCATCTATCATGGCAGGATACAAACCTGTGTCTCTGGAACATTACCTGATTCTCTGGATTGTTAGTCCAGTAACAACACCAATGAGTCATTGTCTCTCCTGATCTCACATACTTAGCTATTTCCAAAGTATGAGAGCGCAGAATCATTTTTCAAATGTCTCCCACTGCTTCTTGCAGCTATATTGCACCTACCCTTTAAAGGGATGGGTCATGCTGACCGCCCACAATATTTAATCGACACTCCTTGACCCCAACCCTGCGAGTGGGCAGAGCCAAATGTGTTTGTGCTGACTGGAGATAGCAATCATAGTGCAAATTCAGATAGTTGCAAATTAACCATACTGCCTTCAACTCACTAAATGCACATGGTTTGACCGTACACTATGATCCCAAACATTGGTTTTTGGGGATTTCTCAACTTTGCCATGATCCCCTTGCTATACCTTTAATCTTTTATTGGAACCAGTTCTCTATATGGTCTTGCCTTCTGAAATATAACAATATAAATATTTGCATTTGTCCTCAACTCACCAAGTATTTGCTAGATCTGCCTTTTGAGAGATTGTGAATGTATATGTAAAAGACACAGTAATCCAGTTCAGGTCCTGAGGGGATTCTATTGATATCAGTCAGTGTGAGTCAACCAGAAAAGAACAAAATAGTTCAGACTCTTACAGAAGTGACTAATGTTACTGAACATGAGAAAGACTTTACGGCAGACCTGAATTACTAATGAATTTGAAGTTTTGAATGCTTTAACAATTTTATTCTTATTTTCACATCAACTTGATTTTATAACAATTTACAGACTACCAGATACATTTGTATACCCCCACAATTTCACACTTGCTAACTAAAAGCATTTGTTTTTCTCAAAGACCTGGTTTAGAATCTATAAACCAAAGACACTACTCCAAAACTCTATGACTCTGTGACTAACCAATTATTTTAAAATTAATTCTTAGTAAGGCCAGCATTTTTGGATTTCTCCCTGACTGCCCTAGAAAAGTTGGTGATGAGCTGGTTCTAATCCCTAGGAGAGATTCCCCACATTAATATCCTGAAATGGGGATAACCCCAAATGGTCAATCTCCCAGACTTGTTGTGACCAGCTGACTCCCCCTTTTTAATTCACATGTCCCCTCAGTTGGTCACAACAAGGTTAATTTATAAATAATCCCCCTCCATGATGGATACTTTTCTCCCAGATCAAATGAATTTATATTTTACAAGGAGTCAATTTAAACAGGTTTCCTTGAAAGATCAAAGACAGTGTTTATTGGTTAATAAATGTAAAAACATACACACAGATTAGAGATGAGAAATGAATTAAAAATAAGACAAGATAAGATATTGGAGCAGAATTAGGCCGTTTGGCCCATGAAGTCTGTTCCACCATTAATTCATGGTTGATACGTTTCTCAATGCCACTCTCCTGCCTTGTCCGTCTATTCCTTGATCCCCTTATTAATTAGGAACCAATCTATCTCTGTTTTAAATACACTCACTGACTTGGCCTTCAAAGCTCTGTGTGGCAATGAGATAAAACTTAAAATATATAAGAACCAGTCTCTGGGTCACTGGTGAAGAGTAAAGAGTAGACAGTTGATAGTTAAACAGTCACTTTAGAGATTCTAAGATTTCTCAGGTTATTTGAAAAACTGTTTGATGGGACCAGCACTTAAATTCACACATGTGCCTTTAAACCATTTTGGGGACTGCAGGGACACAGCCTGGGAGTTGTGGAGCAGTTTACCTGCAATGCTGGGGTGCCTAATGGAGTGGGGTGGGACGGGTTCTTTGACTGACCTCCATAGAGAGACATATAAAATAAGATCAGTAATAGACCCTTCAGCCCTTCAAGCCAGCTCCAACATTCAATATAATCAAGGTCAGAAGTCAGATGACACCAGGTCACAATCCAACAGGTTTATTTGAAATCATAAGCTTTCTGAGTGCTGACCCTTCCTTCATCAGGTGAAGTCCACCTGACAAAGGGGCAGCGCTCTGAAAGCTTGTGATTTCAAATAAACCTGTTGAACTGTGACCTAGTGTCATCTGAATTCTGACTTTGTCCACCCCAGTCCAACACCAGTACCTCCACATGATCCTGGCTGAACACACATCTCATTATTCTTTTCCCACTTTTCCCCATGCCCCTTGATCACTTTAGCCCTAGGAAATATATCTAAATCCTTCTCGTAAACATTTAATACTTTGGCCTCAATTGCTTTCTCTGAGTGAAGAAATTTCTCACCTCAGTCTTAAATGCCCCACCCTGTACCCTTAGGCTGTGATTGCTGGTTCTGGACTTCTCCTGGTCATTAGGAACATCCTTCTTACATCTACCCTGTCTGATCCTGTTGGAATTTTATAGGTCTTTATGAGATTCTAAACTCCAGTGAAAAAAACCCCAACTGATCCAGTCTATCTTCATATCTCAGTCCTGCCAGGAACCAGTCAGGTCAAACTTCACTTCACTCCCTCCATCATCAGAACATCCATAGATAAGAAGACAAAAACTGCACACAATACTCCAGTTGTGCTTTCACCAAGGTCCTGTACAATTGCAGCAAGACATCCCTGCTCCTGTATTTGAGTCCTCTCGCTATGGAGGCCAACATACCATTTACCTTCTTCACCAACTGCTGTAATTGCAAGATTATTTTCAGCGACCAGTGTACAAGGATATCCAAGTCTTCTTGCACCTCCCCTTTCCCAATCTATCACTGTTCAGATAATAATCTGCCTCCCTGTTTTTGTTACCAAAGTGAATATGCTCGTATTTATCCACATTGTATTACATCTGCCATGTAGTTGCCCGCTCACAGAAGCATTTCTGCATCCATCTCATCGTTCACACGAAGATAACAAGGTGTAGAGCTGGATGAACACAGCAGGCCAAGCAGCATCAGAGGAGCAGGAAAGCTGACGTTTCGGGTCTAGACCCCTCTTCAGAAAATGGGGGAGGAGAAGGGGGTTCTGAAATAAATAGTGAGAGAGGGGGAAGCGGATAGAAGATGGATAAAGGCGAAGATAGGTGGAGAAGAGACAGACAGGTCAAAGAGGCGGGGATGGAGCCAGTAAAGGTGAGTGTAGGTGGGGAGTTAGGGAGGGGATAGGTCAGTCCAGGGAGGACTGGAGCTTGTGGAGCTCAAACAGTTCATCCACTTCACTAACACCTTCCACCACAACCTTAAGTTCACCTGGACCATCTCTAATACCTCTCTCTCCTTCCTGGACCTCTCTGTTTCCATCTCTAGCAACCACCTGGAAACCGATATCCATTTCAAGCCCACCGACTCCCACAGCTACCTAGAATACACCTCCTCTCACCCACCTTCCTGCAAAAATGCTATCCCCTATTCCCAATTCCTTCACCTCCGCCACGTCTGCTCCCGAGATGAGGAATTCCACTCCCGGACATCCCAGATGTCCTCATTTTTCAAGGACCGCAACTTCCCCTCCACAGTGGCCGAAAAAGCCCTCGACCATGTCTCTCGCATTTCCTGCAACTCATCCCTCACACCCCCTCCCCGCAATAACAACCAAGACAGAATCCCCCTCATCCTCATGTACCACCCCACCAACCTCCGGATCCAACGCATCATCCTCCAGCACTTCCGCCATCTGCAATCCGACCCCACCACCAAAGACATTTTTCCCTCCCCACCCTTATCTGCTTTCCGGAGGGACCGCTCTCTCTGGGACTCCCGTGTCCGCTCCACACTCCCCTCCAGCCCCACCACACCCAGCACTTTTCCCTGCAACTTCAGGAAGTGCTACACCTGCCCCTACACCTCCTCCCTCACCCCCATCCCAGGCCCCAAGAAGACTTTCCACATCAAGCAGATGTTCACCTGCACATCTGCTAATGTGGTATACTGCATCCGCTGTTGCCGTTGTGACCTCCTCTACATCGGGGAAACCAAGCGGAGGCTTGGGGACCGCTTTGCCGAACACCTACCCTCGGTTCGCACTAAACAACTACACCTCCCAGTCGCGAACCATTTCAACTCCCCCTCCCACTCCTTGGATGACATGTCCATCCTGGGCCTCCTGCAGTGCCACAACAATGCCACCCGAAGGTTGCAGGAACAGCAATTCACATTTCGCTTGGGAACCCTGCAGCCCAATGGTATCAATGTGAATTTCACAAGCTTCAAAATCTCCCCTCCCCCAACCGCATCCCAAAAACCAGCCCAGCTCGTCCCCGCCTCCCTAACCTGCCCTT